>NW_026929635.1:0-38708 GCF_032062105.1 Saccostrea cuccullata | reverse complement strand
TCTTCCGTCCGAATTATTGATAGGATGAGATATGACTTTGACTATGATCTTTGATAAAACATCATGGAATCATGCCTTTTCTCTTTTGATTAAATCCTTTTGATTTAGATAGTATCATCAATGCGTACTTTAAAATTTGCACATCAATTCTTTTCTTTTTTCTACTTTGAGAAACAACCAAAACCAATTAAAGAAGACTTGTAAGGAGACCTTGGATTATGAATGTAGTTTGACACAGAATTGCAGCGAACCTACGACGTGACAATCCAAGTATCCCTACACATTTCATTGCTCCATATGTTACTTTCGTTCAAGCAAACGCTCGGCTGCCTCTGTTAACCGCTATTGCGAAATGTCGGAATTGACAGAGACCGCCGCCATTCAGAATTTTGAATGTTAATATCTCGAGTTTGAATTTATAAATTTACAAACGAATTGTATATTCAGCCTAATAAGAAATGTTTCTATCAACTATACTTATATCATTTGAAAATATTGAAAAACAAAAAAGTTAAAGACAAGAGACTTTTGGCCCCTCTATGCCCCTAATTTGAAAGACTAACCCCGTTTACTTGATATCAAATGAAAGGTCTAACTATATTGCACATTTTTTATAATATATGTTTTAACAAAATATTAACAGGTAAAAAGATATAAAAGAAAACGTGTCAATTTTTGCGAGATGAGTATGAGGCTATTTTTCGAGCCCAGGCGAGCGTCGATGCCTTCTTACCTGGAAAGTTCTATATGCAAAATGTCACATCTACTATCCTTCCTCTACCTTCACTGAAAATCTCAAGTCGATATCTTAAGTCGTTTAGTAGGAGATCTCTGGACAAGCTGACCCACTAAAAATCAGTAAATCGTCCATATCCCACGACCGGAAGTGACGACGTACTTACGAAAAATTTCCGACAAGGTTCAGATAAATATCTATCAGATCTACAAGTTTAGTGAAAATCGGTCTAGCCGTTTTAGAGAAATCGCGTGCACAAAATCGGTAAGAAAAATAATAATAGGGAAAAAGAAACCGAACGAAAACAATAAGGTCTTCCGTTGGAGACGGAAGACCTTAATAAGAATAAGAAACAGAGTGAAAAACAATATGTTCCCCAACTTCGTTTGGGGAACATAATACCTCAGGAATTATTAGTCAAAGTCACACAAGATTTTGGTAACTTGTAGATTAAAGATGAATTAAAATGTTTGATAACAATACTGTAAAACATTTTCGAAATAATAGTTTTAATTTAATTTAAAAGTAAAATATGCGTTTCTTTTTCCTTTCAGTATATGTTGAAGGCACGCCAGCGGTAGTAGTACATGTACGCAATTTCTAAAAGGTCTCTTTGAAAACTTAATTCATGACTTACCAATTGCTTCATGGTTGTTGTTCGTGCAAAAAGATCAGCCATAAAACATCATGATACAAGTTATGAATATAAGATTTTAAGATGAAACTGCCATTCAGTCAACTTTTAGTAAGCATTCAGTCACCTTATAATTAACTTTCAGTCACCTATTAGTAAGCTTTCAATCATTTTTTAATGAGCTTTAAGTCACCTATTAGTAAGTTTTCAGTCACCTTTTAGTAAGCGTTGCAGTCATCTTTTAGTAAGCTTTCAGTCACCTTTTAATAAGCTTTCCGTCACCTTTTAATAAGCTTTCAGTCACCTATTAATAAGCTTTCATTCACCTTTTTTAAGCTTTCAGTCACATATTAATAAGCTTTCAGTCACCTATTAGTAAGCTTTCAGTCACCTTTCATTAAACTGAATGAAGGAGCTTCATTCTGCGTTAATTTTATAAAACTGCACAATCTTTTCAAAAGGTTCCACTTTATATTGGCTACATCGTCAACTTGTTAGATTGTTAGAATATTATCATAAATATTTTGAATTAATTGAAAGTTAAAAATCTATTAGAAAAACATTGACTGTGCTTTCTGAAAATGATTCAGATTCATGTAACTGTTATCACTTTGTGACATTTTTCTACTCATTCCATTTCAAATCAAAGATAATCCAATCATAAGTTTAAAAAAGAAATAAATGCATCAAAATTGTACATACTTCCTTCGTAAATAAAATTGACAACGCTTTCTTCTCCGTGTGTAAAGTTTCTTTTTGTTACTGTTTCGTAAAGGTAAGTAAACACGTTTTCATCATCGTCTGGATCGATCCAATTTGAGCACTGCACACTCAGAAGAACAACTAGTGAGTCTATAATGAAAATAAATGAAGCAGAGCGTTCACATATTTCATGGGATAACTTTTTTGCAATTTCTTTCAGAGTATGTAATATATCATGAACAGTCCAAGTATATACGCGATATATCCTTTTTGGCATAATTGGTTTTTGTTCTGGTGTTTTTATTAACCATGACTATAAAAAAGATTAAGGAAATAGAAAATTTCCACAACTGAAGCTGAGTTTTCTTAAAGATTATCACTCGTAACCTTTCGGGTATATTCATTATTTCTTTTAGATGATCATAGAGAGAAAGATCTAATAGAAATTGTAAGCACTTTTACTCAGTAAAATATATCGTCAAAGAAACGGGGAGCAATTTAATGTAGCTATACCCCATAAAAGTATAATATTATTATCGTTTTACAAATGTATACGTTCCCACTTATATCTGATTCGTTGACCACCGTCATATATAAAGTCACCAGATACGTATTTCCAGGTGTTAAAAAGAACTTTGGTATGACAAAACTTTGTTTACTAGTATCTAATTAAAAAAATATTATAACTATTATAAGACAATATATTACATAACTATTGATTATAATCAAAAACATTTTTTTAAGCTTTGGATTTTTTTATATTTTCAAATCATTCTAAGAAAAAGTTATATATGTAAAAGTAAAGCCAAATATAATTTAATACTAAATCTGTATGTGTTTCTTGGAAATTTGTTAAGGAAATAATGAATTCATATACCGTTTCCAGATATTGCAGGCAATCTCTGTACTGGCTGGAACAATCCCGATCCACTTTCGTCTTTCCACAATGTCCACACAAATTGAACCTCGTGTTCTGGTTTACAGGACGCACACCAAGCTATCAAAGCCAATTTAGACGATACCGCAACTTTGTTGTTGCAGTTCAAGCTGCAGCTGTAAAAATTTTATTAAAAGAATTGCATGATTAAACAAGTCTGAGACATGTATATTATAACAACAGTTTTTTTTTAAATTTGGTGTGTCTTTATTGAAAACAATAACCTTTCTGATAAAAAAAGGAATAAACATTTGTGAATTATTTCATGATCTTTGATATTGCTAATAATATAACTTCAAATAAACTAATAACAATACTTAATCTGTAGTTTAGTCGATCCGTCTTCCTTGAATCTTGCAATCTGTGTAAATTTCTTTTGAGAGGATCCCTGCTTTACAGTTACCGTAAGGGCATAGTCAAATAATTCAGATACTGAAGAGGTCAAATGACCAACACCACGTGACACCTCTTTAACAGAACACGTGCCTGATGACGTGTTACTGAGTATTATTTTTGGTCCTCGTAGATTCACTCGAAGGAGTCTGTTTAATAATCACAAAGATAAATTTTTCTTCATTGTGGTAGGGAAGTGCAATATACTTTTTTCTTAAAATACTATTACATAAATATCTATGATTTATTTGTAACTTAAACACATATTACACGTATTTCAAGTATGAATAACGTCTCCAACATTTCACTTTTAATTCAAAATGTAAACCAAAAAAGTAAGATGTTCATCTTTCTTACAGTTGAGAGTGAAATATTCTTAAAACCTCAAAATAATATTCTAATATACAAATGTAATACAAACAAGATGTGTTTGTGAAACACTATGCGCCCGGCGGCAACAAAGTTCAAAAAAGCTTTTTTAGCATATAGGTCACTGTCAAGGTCACAAGGTCATTGACATTGGTGTCAGTTCAAAGAACTTGATTAGTGGAGTATGCATGCAAAAAATGAAGTCTCTATCTCTCGTGGTTCAAAAGTTATGGTGAAGGTTCAAAAAAGCTATTTTAAGCATACAGGTCACAGTCAAGGTCACAAGGTCATTGACATTGGTATCATTGGAAAGAACATTGTTAGTAGAGTGCGCATACTAAATATGAAGTCTCTATCTAAATGGTTCAAAATTTACGGCGAAGGTTAAAGTTTGTAGAAAAAAGTTATTTTTAGCAAGCATATAGGTCACAGTCAAGGTCAAAAGATCATTGAGCTTGGTGTCATTTCAAAGAGCTTTATCAGTGGTGTACATATAGGCATACCAAATATGAAGTCTCTATCTATAATGGTTCAAAAGTTATAGCGAAGGTTAAAGTTTGCAGACAAACAGATAAACAGACAGACAGACAGAACATATATGAACAAAAAACAATATACCCCCCGGATCTATCGATCCGGGCGCATAAAAATTATCAGGCTAATAAGGTCTTAAAATTTGATTTAAAAATGAAAACATAAAAGAAATAGAAGAAATTTTGAAAAATACGGACAGAAAAATGGGAAAATTTATTTCTCTTTATATTATACTGAAAAATAATGCTCAATATATACCTTTTACAGGTCCATGAAAATATCAAGTTTTCGTTTTCTCCTAAATCCCCATCCGCCATACGAGATTCACTCAGTGCATCGAACAGATGATTGCCTGATCTTATGACATAATCACCACCACTGATGTATGCAAAAGGGGAAGAATTGAATAACTGAATATAAATGTATTCAGATATCCAGGTCTTGCTGAGTGAAATATTAAGCAAAAGGTAAAATTGCCCCTCTTGCAAAGTGTTTCTCTTTATGAGAAGTGAACCCTTTCTGTCTCTCACGGGGTTTTCATATGGGTACAGTTGATCTGTTTTTCCACTGCTGTTTGCTCCATATATATGCCACTGGAAATTGGGTTTTTCATTCTCGCAGTAAATAAGCATTCTGTTTCTAATGAACACATCACTAGATTTATAGACTCTCATTGCTTCCGTTGGTACTGAGTATTGGCGATCGTATATTCCCTTAGATTCAAAACAGCCATTCATAACTGTTACTTCTTTTGTCATTGTTTTGCCAGCAAAGGAATTCGAACAATATATAATGATGGTATGTACTCCAAGACTTGTGTAAGTGTAGTCAAAGACGATAGGTTGTGTTTTTGTAATATTTTGTTTCTTGTAGAAAACACTGTGGCGATCAACTGCGTCACCCGACCTCATACTACATGTAATGTATGGTCTAGGTTCACTAGACAAGGTGTCAACTCTAATTGTAATGTCTCCGGGTGGAAGGGGAATTGGGTTTGGATGAACGTTAAGGTTTAACTCTTCTAACTTATAATCTGCAATCAAGGGTTGTTCAAGATATACTCTTTCTCCATTACCATAGACTGATGGCATGTAAAACCCATATTTATAATAACTGACTGTGTACATGGCATGAAGAGATGTAACGGAATAAATGGAATTGGAGTCTGTATCTGTATAAAATGTATATCTAGCGGCACCTGGTATACCTTTTGCAGCAAAGGTAACGTCTGTGTACCTCAAGTCAAACGCTGTAGGAAAACAGCGAAACTGAATCACCCCTAAGGTGATACTGCGATGAAATATGTGAGAATTAGTTTGAGATCCTATTTTAATAGTCATGCTATAGATTCCTCTTTTGTTTGAAAATGTATGTGTTTTAGTTTTTGACTTTAAAACAAAGATTTCAACAGGTGTTCCATCTCCAAAATTCCAAGTGACATTTATACCAGGTGGAAATCTTTTAAATTTCTTTAAAGAAATAGTAAATGTAACATTAACAGGGACAGAAACGGATCGGTAATAATGACGGTACTCCTCAGTGGGCTCAACCCGTTCCAATGTCATGCTCATGGGTACTGGGGTTGGGTATTTAATATCAAATTCGGTTAGGCTGTATGATTCAACATACATAGTTGCATAGACACTTTTAGTAGTTAAGTCATTTGTGCAGGTGAAATTAACATTCTTTTGTCCCGCCGACTTATAAAAGTAAACCTTCCAGATTGATATGCCATTGGTAAGACTAACTGATTGTGTCTCTTCCCCTTCGCCATATTGAAAAATGCATCTGACGTTTGTGGGGTTGGGTTTTCCTGATGAGTAATGAAGAGTCAGTTCAGATTTCCCATCAGGTATTGGTATATACTCGGTCAATGGGTATATGGATAGACTTCCACTAGGAATTGGATATTCAACCCTTATGACTTTATACCGAACTTCGGTATACATTGTATTCCAGATTGTCCATGTAACGTTGTAAATTCCAGGAGATGAGTATGAGTGACCACGTCTTAATGATGAAAAGTAGTAGGAAAATGAGTCTTCATATGTTCCTGACTCATGGACGTAGTTTGTTTCGTCTCCAAAATCGAGAATGAAATGGAAATTATAGTACTGAATTGACTTGAAGTAGAAATATATCCATTCCTTCACAGCTGCAATACTTTTAACAGCAATTTCTTCCTTCATTCTGTTCCAAGTATAGATAATTTCACTTGTTCTGTAACTATATCCGCCATAATATATATATACACTCAAAGTGTGGTTGCCTTGCCTATAACAGTACGTTTTGCATATATATGTTGTGTTAAGACTTTTTAAATTCGAAATCCTCACATCAGTATAACAATTTCGACCGCGACTGTTATAGATCTTTACTTTTGCATTATGATTTATATTTGTCGTGTGTATATCTGCGGTGATCCTCACTTCAAATTTCTCTCCAACTTCGTACACTTTTGATTCATTAAAGTTTATCGTCACATTTTCTATAATGTTGCCTGAAGTAAAAAAGTTAATTTTATAAAATATACGAGCATCAATTTTCATATGTATAACAGCGAATTACGAAATACATGTAGCGGAAAAATTTTCAATAGCTTGCTGGATAGCTCAATAGGGTATTAATTTAGTCTAACAAGTTATTTTATCGAGTACCGACTTCATTTCATTCCAAATGAAACTCTAAAAAATAATATTTTATTTCTTATATTTATGTTTTAATTTTTTTTCGAGTGACAAGGAAAAAAGGCACTATTTAGACTTTGTTATGGAAATGCAACATAAGGTATCTACGACGTCATATGACGCCACAATATGAACTTTCCAAATGGCTCGTGCAGTTTGCTTTCCATATGCAAGAAAATCGGATCATGTGACCAACTGCATGTCATTAAAAATTGAATTTCAGTTTCATTATTTTTGTTATATAAGGAAAGACATCAGCAAATGTAAATCTTGTTTTATGAGACCACACGTATGTGCCAAAGTGTTATGCTGTAAATACTTGTAATACATTTGTTTAATTGCAAATATTTTTTCAATAAATTATATCAATCTAACTCTTCAGTAATGCATAAATCTAATGTATAATATCCTTTCTAACTGCTTCAAGGTCTTGTTACTTTCAACATAAAAACCAACTGTTTTCTATTTTCATGACGTACAAGTAATTTCATATTCGAGGGTAAAAATTTCCCTTTTGGACAAAATGTTAGTAAACAACACCACCAGCATCCATGCTTTAGATTAAACTGCTTAAAATTGCGCAATCCAGCATTCCAATACATTTGTATTTCCAAAATTTGAGTACACTATTTGTTGAACATCAAAATCTCATCCATGATAATCTGGTTTGATTTTATAATCCTTCTAGATTTATTAAGATTTAAAAATAATTTATAAATATGAAAACTAAACGTTCTTAACTCTCATTGCTGAATTGTGAGATTTTGCTTTAATTTTTTTTTTATACATTACCTCTAGATTAATAAGTTTTTTAAAATATTAAACAATAAAATAAGAATTACATCAATGTAAAGAATAGAATAAATCACAAAAGTATCAGGTCTAAGTAATTAGTTCTTGTGTAAAACAAACTCTTAATCAATTCAAATTTCAGATATTTCAGAGAGTAACAGAAATGAATAGAGAAATTTGTTGGGTGTAGAAATGTTCATATTTAATTTAATACACATTATATGTGTTATTTATATTATTATTTATAATATTATTCTATTTATGTGACTGTTTATTATAATCTAGAACATGGGAAAAATTGAAGTGGGAATCTTCAATACATGCCACATATATATACATGTGGCTTCATACAACACTGAAATCAGCTCATATTTACTTGTAAAATCTAATAATACACCTGAGTAACCTTGTGGCCTAGATTCAAACCTAATATGATACCTGTTAGACAAAATTAAATACCCGATTGAGCTACCCAGAAAGCTTTAGCTATCAAAAATTTTACCACTATTTCGAAAATCGCTGTAAAGAAATTCGGACTTGGAAAGTTGTGATAAATTTCAATGCAACTTAGAATACAGTTTATAAATATAGAGAATACAAATTCTTTTCAATATTCCACCCTGCATCAGGCCAAGGGCTGATACAATATGCGATGTAGAAAAGGGTATGTATTATTACGTTTATTACAAACTTAATAATTACTATAGATATCATTGAGATGTTGGCTATCTCAAAGGGTCCCGCTTTCAGCAATGAACATGAAAATGTAAGGTAGCTGAAAAGGGTTTCTTTTAGCAGGTCTGGACGATTTCCAAATAAGGAAGTCAAGAACAATAACCGTGAATTGCTATTAATACACAGAATAAACAAAGCGCTATTCCTTCTGACCAATCAGATAACAGCAATTAGACAAACCCATGAGAAAATTAATAAAATACGTGGTTTTTAAGTTTTTTGCTCCAAAGATTTTTTTTAACAAACTTATTGTACAGTCTATGCTCATTTGGGAATAATGTAATATTTATGACAATTCTACCGTGAACAAACACGACTTGAAAGCTTAGAATACGTTTTAAGTGGGATTAAAAAAATCTGTCACTAGGATGTAGCATTCCCAAAAGTTTAACTTACGTTAAAAAATTGATATAAATACAGTAAATTTTACTGATATGCGAGGTAAGATATTGGGATAAACACATTTAAATGTATGTATGATTACAGGATTCTCTTTTCTCCATGTTAGACGCCTTTCCTTATGCCCATTTAAAGTCTTCGGCGATCATGAAATCCGTGATAATTTAAAACTATATGTGTACAGTCCATACGATAAACATTTGTGTGAGTTGATCTTCACACATGGAATTTGAGCATTATCGATGAAATCGGATGGCTAAGCAAAATTTATTTACCAACATATTATATATTCTGGTAAGTGTTATAACTGAACTTGATAGGAACTTGCTGGTGCGATCTATACCTCCGTACTATACGATTACATAACATTCAGCATGCATCATTTTTTTTCTTTACCGAGATAAAAATGTCAAGGTTGTTCACGGTAAATATGTGGGGAATACATTATTCTTCAAAAGTTTTAATCTTACTTCTACAGATTTTTTGTGAAAAAATCTTTTTGAGGAAAAAAACAAAAGCAAGCGTTATCTTTTTGTTCTTTTAAAATATGTTTCGGGGTGTGTAAAAATGCTGTTGTCTGATTGGTCAGAAAATAATTACGTGTACTTGATGTACATTTATAGCAACTTTCGGTTTTAGTTCTTGACTTCCATATTTGAAAATCGTCCAGACCTGTTTAAAGAGGAACATTTGTGTACTAATAAGGGATATGTTGTAAAATCAGGAGTGCTCTATACCTTCTATCAAAACACGGTAAAAAAGTCAATAATGCTCCATATCTACTGTTCTACTCTACTAAGAGCCCATTGTTTGGCTTTTTTTGGCTTGCACAATCAATAATCTTCTGGGCCTCGCTGGAATTAACGCAGGGATAAGAAGAGACAAGCCTTTCTTTCACATTTTCAGGTGATCGTAAATGATTCTCGTAATATCAATTTTTAAAATAAATTAGCATCACTAAAACATCTTAGGTGAATGGTTATCAGGTTATTGGTGTAAAGCTTAAAATAAAAAAATGTAAAGATAAATTCATCAAAGTAATATTTTATGACTCAAAATAAATAATTAATTCAATTCACGTTTAATTTTTCTTTTGAACTATTTTAAATTCCACATAATTTAAATGTCTCAAATTATCATTAAAGAACAAAGTTCACTTATGGCTATTTGCCCTGTGAATTTCTGAAAAACTAAAACTAATTAGTTAATGCTTACAATTCATTAAATTTCATTGAGAGCTTTGGCGATTGCGTATATATATCAAAAATGGCATATTTTTCTAGCTAGTCAATGCGTTATGACCTCACAAAATGTGTCAATTTCATCATATTCAGAAAAAATTCTTATTTTATAAAGCTATTTTTCGATATTTAATATAGAGCCCCACCTCTTATCCAAAATTTGCAACTAGTAAATAATAGAACTGTTTCTGGGGATTATAAAACATGTTGTATTTTTCAGGTCAGAGGGTGCGCCTATTATTTTCCTTCCCTGGGTCTACGTACTCAAATATACCTATTTACCTCAAAATTCAAAAACATTGCAATTCCACAAACCCTGATTTTCAATACTTTTAGGAGATAACTTTTATTTAAGAAATTAATTTATTTTTGAAGATCCATGGATTACGACGCTTTACGGCTGCATATGTCATAAAGCGCATTAGGGCCTCATGAATCTTTAAATGTTTAATTAATATTCATTTCTTATACTTATACCATATAAGTGGAAATTTTTACCGAGACGCAAATTTAGCTTTTTGTCCTTAAAAGGTAGTATTTTATTTTTATCGAAATGTAATTTTAGCGATTATAAAATGCTTACTTAAGAAGCTACTAGTATCAAATAAAACGCAATTAATTTTCAGTGATATTCAATTATAGCGATGTCAGCAACCTCGCTAATAATGCCAAAATTAAATCCTCGCTAAAAATTCTGCTTATACGGTATTTACATTATTTTTTTTAATGAGTTACCACACTTTACGCCATTCAAATGTTTTTAAGGTCAAGATCTAGTAAATGAAAGGTGCCTACGGATTTATCAAACTTGAGAAATAAATTCCTTTATCCTGCAACTACCCCTTGCATTGACCTAATAAAGGTAAACTAATTAACCAAAACTTTATCCGGTCACTGCCCTAATAAAGCCTCTTGCATGTATTCCGACGTTCTAAAAGCATTGTGACGTCATGGCGTCATAGTTTCAACTGCAGAAATGTGTCTAAATCTGTCTGGACGTTCAAACGTCGAAAATATGTTGCAGGAGAAACAAAATACATGATAACTGTCTTGAAATATAAGCGATATTTGGGCTCGGGTCGAAAACGTAAAACGTATCACGTTTTCTTACCCTCGGCCAAATATCGCTTATATTTCAAGACAGTAACCATGTATTTAATATTTATTAATGCTTTACAACTTTAGCTTGGTCACATAAGGTGTTTCGGGGCATAATCTGTAGGTAAACAAGATGAAAAACTGTATTTCAAACTGTCATTTTCAATGAAAAATTAAGAAAACCAGTCATGAATCTGGGAGTTTTTTCATATTCGGCAAAGGAAATGAATCCAGATTGCCTCTCAGAAGACGGTAAATAGTATGTTCATGGCCTTTTCTTTAAATCATATCAAATTCAATATAGGTATCCTGTTTACTTTTCATATGATTTCAAATTGAATGACATGAAAATACCCTATTTTCTACATAATTCTGCTAAAGCCGTAAAGTACAGGAAAAAGAAAGTTGAAATTGATTATGACGTCATAATGGATCTAGCACCAAAAAATTAGTCTCAAGTTATTTACTAGATCTTGACCTTAAGCAAAACATTTTGCACAATAGTTTTGATGTCAAGTGCCGTTTTATGACGTAACAATGGAGATGTTCATGCTCATCCATGGTAGTTCAAAAGAAAATGAAGTCTGCAAAGAATCTTAAGGAAAAATACCGTATTTTTGAAATGTAAATATTTATTTAGGAAATGAAAGCACTAAGTATCTTCTTATCTTGACGATTAAAATGAGGCATTAAGAGATGATCAATAAATTGGTACACCTACAGGGTCATTTATACATAAAGTGAACCAAGCCCTTTATATTTCAATTTGCAAAATATTTAATACAATTTGTATAATAAACTGGTGAAGGGTTGCTTAAAATATTGAACGATTCATTAAGAGTGCTCAAGAACTACATTTTCTGTATAAATATTTTCAGAACATTCTTCCAGCATGTACAGAAAACTCTGTGTTCTGAAGTTAACTGTTGATTGTAATGTGAGATGAATATGCTGCAACTTGTATTCCGCGTCAAAAAAGGACTCGGTGAAACTTATCTGCAACCTCACCCACCAATGTAATCTTCTCACTCAAATATCAGGAAAAAAACAATCGATCCATGGATATGTACACATTTTAAAACTTATTTTGACTGTTAATGATGCAAAAATCTCGTTTTCAAATATTTCTTTTGAATTAAGTGTAGACTTTCCATGATGTTCAAAATTCTGTCATCATGTCAGATGTATCTTTTTATCATAATGTATATAATGAACGACTTATTCTTATAGCTGTCAAGTAAAATCACATAAGTAGTATTTATTTAAATGTGTATTATGTCTAACTTATTTGAAAAATTTGTTTCAAATCATTTATAATGTATATTGACCAAATTCTAAGTCTTACAATTCTTAAAATCATCATATTCTAGCTGAATTTATCAAAAGTGATAATAAATAATTTAAACACAAGTATTATAAAGTTTGAAGCATATACGAAGGTTGTTCGGAAAGTTCGTGAACAATGCCAATCTTTGTAATATTATCTTCCAGAAATCAAAAATGAGCATATTATCATGCGTAGAAATATTTATTTACTGATATGTGAAATTTCATCCCATATGCTTTAATAGACATGATAGAAATTCTGTTATTAATATAATTTTAAAATCAAAACTTTTTGTAATCTTCGTACGAAGCACATACAACGAATCTATAACGTCAAAAAATACCGTCATGAGGTTTTCAAAAAAAAAAAAAAATCTTCCTATGCATTTCGCACAGTATTGCTTAATACCAGTGCAATCATTAAAAACGATTCTCTATCATTTGAAATTTATTTTATAATAACAATTGTTCCAGTGACATCATGTTGTTTATCAATGTTATTTTTGTTTTTACTGCGAAACTCTGCTTTCACAAGATAAGCAACCGTGAAGTGCCTAACTCTTAGCATGAAGTTACTTACGACTTTTTAAAAATCAGAATAATACGTTTTATCACAGATCTTCATCGTCGTTTACAGATTCTCTATCATTCAGACACCACCTGAAGCATGTACACTATATATGTATGGCTCCCTTATAACATATTTCCTACTTCCTAAATCAATTTCAGAGTTTTTTCCGGATTTTTCCAGGGTAAAACACAAAAACTGTATTACTGCTCCCTAAAATTCAACCACGTATTTTTCCTTTTTCAATAGTTACATATATTCTGAAACCGATTTCTTTTAAAAGGGACAAAATATTAAGTTAAATTTGGATTATGAAACGATGTAACACTTCTTAATTTGAACGAATAGGACTTTTTCCGTTTTTGTGCCATTTTACAGAAGATATTACTTCATAGATTATTTGGTTCTTGATTGTAAATTAAGAGATTTTACCTGCTCCTTGGTTCAATTTTTGCATTTTTCAGTCTATATATGTTTGAATAATTTAATTTCACTTGTATCAAGCAATTTCATTGGCTGAATCATTCAGAAGAACTTATAATATTTTGTATAAAATAACTTGCCTACGTCACAATGAGTTACGTCAAAAACGTATTACTTCGCTTGACGTTACTTTTGAAATAATTCTCAATTTGAAGCCATTTTTCCGTAGGAAATATTGTCTCGTTGTCTACTCTGAAGTTAAATTATAAGGAATGAAGCTAATTTCAACTTATGTTATCCGATATAACAAAACTTGGGGCAGTTTACGCTTTCTTATAAACCGCTTCGCGGTTTATAAAGCGTAAACTGCCCCAAGTTATGTTATATCGGATAACATAAGTTGAAATAAGCTTCATTCCTTAAATGAAATCACAATATTTTAAAACAAATTATTACATATTATTGGAATTCAGTGTTTCTACCAAATTTGGAAAAAAATATTTATATGCATATAAGTATCGCCGGGGGAAATAAGTGTAAACTGTCCGAGGACTATGGATCATGAAAAAAAAAACTGACGAAATGGCGCGCCAAATTTTACAACGCTAGCATACTCCTAAACCTACGTCATAATTTAACGTCAATGTAAAGAAATATGACGTCATATTTAGACCAGTACCAATTTAAAAATAAAGGCCCATACTTGTGTCAAAATTTAGATATTACTGTGTTTAATTTAAACTGAGATAAATGATAAATAAACGAAAAAGTTCAACATGTATTACAAAGCGACATTTTTGTCGGTTTGGCGTTGACACAGTAAACGACATTTTTGTCGCTTTGGCGTCGAAAGGGTTAAGTAAAAATGTATTATAGTAGTCTGCGAACTTTCCGAACCATCATTGTACATATATGTGGTTAAAGGGGTTTAGCATTTTTTGAAACATGTATATGATATAATGTGTTATATCTTTTTCTCGAGTTAATTTCAACACTACAACCCCTTTTCCTCCAAAGAAATATCCAAGTCCTGTATATATATATAACTCCTGAAGATTGGAAATGAGACCGGTTGAGTTTATTTCGGTGTTGTGATTTTTTTATTATATATACAACACATAGGCCTAATGTTATTCGATCATGTTGATGGAACAACGATAATGTGTTGTACAGATCGTATGATTCAATCTATTTTGTCTTTCAAACTTTACAGCAAAAATATTATTGGCCGTTTTTTTTCTTCTTCTTCTTTATTTCTTTCTTGCTTAAAAAAAGTAAAAACATGAGAAATTAAATTCAATCACCATTGGTTGACACAAAAACAAATATAAACACTGGTAACACTGTGAATGTCCAGGAATTTCTTACTGACATCATCTTCTTTGCGACGCTTTTATGGACCTTTACATCTTTGAAAGGCGCAGTTCAAGTGCTGGTAGTTCAACGATAATTCAGAAAATGTTTCAAGCAGCCTTATTCTGACGAAATCAATTGATAGTTAGATCGTACTAATTGCGCAGTTAGATTTCAATGTCCAATCGCAGTATAGGAAATATTTCTTGTATACTGTTGACGTCAGTTGTTGATTTCAATTGCGATGGAAACAGAACTTGCCACTGACTGAATATGACGTCACAATAGAGAGGCGTAAATATTCAAGATTACGACGCTTTTGGAGATCAAGCAGCCACGGGTAGGAAAGAGCTATAAATGCAGACTCCGGACCGTGGCTTGAGACGATGGTATCCACTGATCGAATAATATATCAAAATGTTCACATTTTCATCGAATTCATGGCTGCTTTAAATATTATAATATTAGTTTATCATAGGCACTCCCCATTTTAATTGTTAAAAAACTCATTTATTTTGTTTATTGTATAGCAGATGTATTTTTTAACAATTAAAATTGGAAGTGCCAATGGTCTTTGTGATCTAATTAAATGTAATGCTCTAGAAAATTTGTTTGCCGTCTTGGAGAAATCCTACAGAAAAAGTTTCAGATGGAACAAAAACGATAAACATGAATGCATGCTATCACAATATGTATTGACTAATTTCAGGCGCGATCCAGAGTTTTTTATTCCGGGGAGGGGGGTGGGGGTCAACCCAAGTAAAAAAAATCCAACCCAAAAATGTGTTGACACGGAAAAAAAACAAAAACAAATAATAAAAAAAGCAATGCATAAATGTTAAATTCCGATTATGTGGGGAGGCGGTGGGAGGGAATTAGTGGTTGACTTTTGACCTCCAATGATTTATACCTATTACTTTTCACACCAACTTCACAAAGGTCTGCATTTTCAAGGGGGGTCTCCGATTTCTAGGGGGATCCAAGGTCCAAAATTACATTTTGCTTCGTGTATAAATTACATATCTCTGTAAATTCTGGGGGGGGGGGGGTCCTGATCCCCGACCCCCCTCTAGATCCGAGCATGAATTTAGACATGACTTTCTTAAAGTTCATGGAGGAATATTCTCTGTTATGAAACAAGTTCATGTATTATATATATCATATGCTGTTAATGCCGTTTATAACTAATGGGTGTTTTAAGTTCTTATCGATTTGATTAATGAGAAAAAAGAGAAAGTCTACCGGTAGTCTAGATCACACATTAGTTAATATTTCTTTAAATAAAAAGGTCTCTTAAAAATATTTTTAGGTTCATATGCCGGTTCTCTCTTACTTGTTAACTTGCTTAAATTTTAGATTTATCTTTTTTTGTAATCATTCTATCAAATACTTTTTAGCTCACCTGAGCCGAAGGCTCAAGTAAGCTTTTCTGATCAAAATTTGTCCGTCGTCTGTCGTTGTCGTCGTTGTCGTTGTTGTCGTAAACTTTTCACATTTTCATCTTCTTCTCAAGAACAACTGGGCCGATTTTAACCAAACTTGGCACAAAGTATCCTTGGGTAAATGGGATTCAAGTTTGTTCAAATGAAGGGCCACGCCCTTTTCCAAGGGGAGATAATCATAAATTTGTTAAAAATTAATGGCATTTTTAAAAAAACTTCTTCTCCAGAACCGATGGGCCAGGAAAGATGAAACTCATGTGGAAGCATCCTCAGGTAGTGTAGATTCAAGTTTGTTCAAATCATGACCCCCGGAGCAAGGGTGGGGCCAATATGGCCGATCCAAGTTTTACATAGGAATATATAGGAAAAATCTTTAAAAATCTTCTTCTCCAGAACCACTGGGCCAGGAAAGATGAAACTCATGTTGAATCATTCTCAGGTAGTGTAGATTCAAGTTTGTACAAATCATGACCCCCGGGGCAAGGGTAGGGCCAAAATGGCTGACCCTAGTTTTACATAGGAATATATAGGAAAATTTTTTTAAAATCTTCTTCTCAAGAACCACTAGGACAGGAAAAATGAAACTCATGTGGAATCATCCTCAGGTAGTGAAGATTCAAGTTTGTTCAAATCATGACCCCTGGAGCAAGGGTGGGGCCAAAATGGCCGACCCAAGTTTTACATAGGAATATATAGGGAAAATCTTTAAAAATCTTCTTCTCCAGAACCACTGGGCCAGGAAAGATGAAACTCATGTGGAATCATCCTCAGGTAGTGTAGATTCAAGTTTGTTCAAATCATGACCTCCGTGGCTAGGGTGGGGCCAAAATGGCCGACCCAAGTTTTACATAGGAATATGTATAGGAAATATCTTTAAAAATTCTTCTGAAGATCCACTGGGCCAGGAAAGATGAAACTCATGTGGAATCATCCTCAGGTAGTGTAGATTCAAGTTTGTTCAAATCATGACCCCCGTGGCTAGGGTGGGGCCAAAATGGACGACCCAAGTTTTACATAGGGATATATAGGGAAACCTTTTAAAATCTTCTTTTCAAGTACTTCAAAGCTATGATTAGTGATATTTATATGGAATCATCCTCAGGTAGTGTAGATTCTAGTTTGTGCAAATGATGAACGCCTGGAGGGGGAGTAAATTCAAGCCCGATGTGCTCAGGTGAGCGCTGTGGCCCCTGGGCCTCTTGTTGTAATATGTCGTTATATTACGGGTTTCTGAAAATAGGTATGTTGGCTCCAGTGCTAATCTGAGTCATCTTTCCCTTTACAAAAGAATATCTAGATAAAATAAATCATTTTTTTCAGTTATATCCTCTTTGTGCCATCAGACTGGTCTACCATTACAAGAAATTATCCTTTTGATTTTATGTATTAAGGTCTGTGTCAAGTTTAGTTGTTAACTTTTTATTAAATCTTACATTCTACTTATTATACTCCCCGCTTGAAAAGCGGAAGGATATATAGTAATCGATATGTCCGCCCGTCCATCTAGCTGTACGTCCGTCCATCCGTCTGTTTGTTACGCTTTGGGATACCCATCTTTTATCCGCAACTCCTCTCATACCACTGAATGGAATTTGATGAAACTTTCACAGAATCTTCATTACATTTTGCATTTGTGCACCTCCTATTTTACTTTTTGATCCGACACATATTTTGGGTTTCCCACAGCAAAACATGGACACTGCTATTATATTCATATGGTGGCGGGGGTATCATTTAGTGAGCTCATTGCTTATAGTACCTCTAGTTTCTGTATAAAACTTTGTTTATTATTGTACCACGTCTAAACCCCTGGAGACATGAACTGTAGAGAAGGCTATTTGCTTTGTTTGATTTTTTGAATATTTTCAATTCTATTGCTGAAAATGAGATCTTCAATGATTTTAATATCCTTTCCACTCTATTATTTGGAACCCTATGATGGCTTACTCTAGTTAAGAACCAAGATAAGAAAATTATTTCCCGACTTACTAACCTAAAGGTCAAAATGATGTGACAAAAGAGGGACAGAAATAAACATCTTCGAAATCAAGTATCAAATTCTACTTACGAAAACATTAGATAATTTTTGAATGGAAAATTTATTTTAAACCACACTTATTAAGACATTGAATAAATTATTCATGTTTTGTTTTGATAATTTTGTCACCGGATATTGGATTTTTTTCAGTTGATTTGTATGAAATGTGCTCTTAATTCTATTCAATTTTACACTGAATGAACTTTCTTTTTGATGTTTCACCACCAAACTTTGGTTTTACATCTACTATTATAGAACAAATTGAGAAATATAAACCAAACCTTTGAAATTAGGTAAGTTAAACATCATAAAAACTTAACATTAATGAGCTATTAGCCAACATTAATTTTTCAAAGACCAACAGTTTTGATGTACATCTGAAACTGGAACAATTTACCAGCTATAGAGTTTACTCTATATATATTTGATCATTATGAATAAAAATGTCGTTTAATTGTTTTCTTTCATTGAAAAATTGTTAACTGACAAACTGTAGGCAAATATACATGTAGACTGATACACTTCTTTTGAATGACTTGAAAAATTTCCTCATTTCTGGCTGCATGATTTTCTTCATTTCACGCTAAAAATTATAGTTTAAAACAGATTATTTTGTTACATTTACTAATAAATAATGCCTCGGTACATGTACTTCTTATTCAATCTATATGTATTGAAAAAACATCATACTATTTTATTCCTCAAGTTGGAAATTTATCCTTCCTTCATACAGGATAATACACCTTTTCTGTACACCCGATACATCGTGTACGATTTAAAAGATAACATTGAAACCATTTACATGCCAGGGGATACTTACTCCTCTATGACACCTGGTCCCATCTCTGATGTTTTAGAGGTCCGTCTTTGCTCTGCTTTTGATAAGCTCACCTAAGCTTTTCTGATCAATCTTTGTCTGTTTTCTGTCGTCGTCGTTGTTGTCGTTGTAAACTTTTCACATTTTCATCTTCTTTTCAAGAACCTTTCAGACAAACTTGCTACACAGTATCCTTGGGTAAAGGGAATTCAAGTTTGTTTAAATGAAGGGCAAAGCCCTCTTCCCAGGGGAGATTATTATGAATAAGTGAAAAATTAATTGCATTTGTAAAAAAAATTTTGGCCAGGAAAGATGAAACTCATGTTGAATCATCCTCATGTAGTGCACATTCAATTTTGCTCAAATTATGACCCCCGGGGATAGGGTGGGGCCAAAATGGCCGATCGAAGTTTTACATAGGAATATATAGGAAAAAAATCTTTAAATATCTTCTTCTACAGCACCATTTGGCCAGGAAAGATAAAAATCATGCTGAATCATCCTCAGGTAGTGTACATTCAAGTTTGTTCAAATCATGACCCCCAGGGGTAAGGTGGGGCCACAATGGCCGATCATAGGTATATATAGGGAAATCTTTTAAAATGTACTTCTCAAGTTCTACAAAGCCGTGATTAGTGATATTCATATGAAAGCATCCTCATGTAGTGTTGATACTAGTTTGTTCAAATCATAACCACCAGGGATAGGGTGGGGCCACAATGGGGGTAGGGAGGGAAACAATAGGGAGTCAAATTCAAATTATTTCAAAGTAATATATACAGACAAAATGTTTTGAAAAGATCTGTAAAAATCTTTTTCTCAAGAAATTTCTCAAGAAGTTATATGCAGTATTGATATGGAGGCATTCTCAAGTATATGTAGTATAAGAATTCAAGCCCCCCCCCCCCCTCAGTAAACTTTTCAATTCGGATCTGATTTGTGCTTTTTCCAAGCTCAGGTGAGCGATGTGGTTCCTGGGCCTCTTGTTTGTAATACTGTTAACAACCACATATGGTACAAACATCTTTCAGCTTTTTTGATGAGCACAAGAAAGTTTTTCAGATGCAATGCATTTTCCATATTAGGCTATTACTCATGCATAAAGGAGAAGATAAATATAATATAGCAAAATAGATTAGAAGCTTTTTGCGAAATACTTATTCGATTTACCTATCAAACAACTTATATGGAGGGATACTTTTCCAATATGTCTTGCTTTATTTTGTATTAGTCAGTCATTTGTGACATTTCTGTATGGAAAAAAAAACAGTTGTATCAAATTTAAAACGTCGCATCCATGATCCTTTATGATGTTATCATGTTTGAGTAAAAGATCATTAAAAATTACTTTCATTCATTAGACACTCACACAGTGCATTCACTAAAACAGGAATGCAGAATTTTAATATATTGCTTTTAAAACTATTGCTAATGACAAATGCTTTAAGTCTTGTTCTCTTGCATAAGATAGATTTCCATCCCTTCAATAATGAAAAACATCTGACATGTGACAATAACTCAAATAATTCATTCCCTTTGTTTATTCTCCCGCCATGAAATGATCAGAGACCCCAAAGCTTTAGCCATCTCCGTCCGTCATTTTGTCATTCTTCTGTTTTATTTATATTCTTTTGCTTTCCTTGAGCAAGGTTTTGTATATGTATGTCCCTTTTTTCTGGCTTACAGATCAATACTTTGGACCTGCATCAACAAAACATTCAAACTAGATAGTTCTGTCAAATAAAATTAACTTGGGAGCAGCTCAAACCGAAACTCAAATCCTGGTTTCCCTATACTGTAGATCAGTTAATTTTCGCGACACCTTATTTTCGCGAGATAGTCATTCACTCTTTATAAGCGATACAAAATTTTCCCGAATTGTGGTCATTGCTTTATATAATCATAAGGAATTCTATTATACGCGAGAATGAAATTTTCGCAAGCATACTGTCTCGCGTAATTACGCGAAAATAAAGTTCTCGCGAATAAAAAGTGATTTACAGTATATTATGGCTCACACTTCATATAATGATTTATTTCGGAGGTATCAGTCTGATTTCTGTCTCTTGACAACTCTTATGTCCATACTCACACCTATGTTTAAACTAGGTTTACCTGTTAAAAGGATTCACATTTTTTGAACCTGATTAAAAACTTTCTCAGAATTGAGCTATAATCAGAAATTAGGGTTAACTTAACCTGGTCTAGGGTAGGTTTATATGTTCTTAATCTAAATATTAAAGACCACATAAATAGAGGAAAAAGGCTTGAATGTTGACCAACTGTTTGTAAGGCGACCTAGAACTATCCGTGATAGATTAGATCCATTTCTTTTTTATGTTGGTGATGAGGGCTTTTTTGTGAGACTTCTTTTTGTAAACGTGACACTCTCCGTATAATGGACATGCTTGGAAATGATTTAGAACCAAAAAAATATATCCCTTTTTTAATAACCTAAGATTTTTTTGCTTTATAGACTTTGAGATTGAATACTGTTCGTTATCTCCATATTCTTCTTGCTACAGGAGCATTTTAGCAAGTGAATGGGGATTTATTGTGTATATTATTGCAGAAATATTATTGTTTATTAATTGAAACTATAATCCAGAAAATTCAGAGTAGAAAGCAAAACCAGCTCTCCAGTATTTTCAGTCGTACTCAGTGTTGTGTACCGAGTTTAACAAATTGAACACACCCGTGAAACGTAAACTGTTTTTGTCAACAGGGGCAGGAGCTCTGTAAGCGTTAATGTTTCTGTTTCATCGAGTGTTTCAACTTATTAAGGTCTGCACACATCATTTTCTGGATTATAGTTTTAAATTTCTCAATATACACAACAAAATTCCTGCTTTTTTTAAGTATAAAAGATAAAGTTTACTTTGTTAAAGTATAAGAATGAGTCAATCAAACGCGACCCGAAATTTGTAGTTTCAATAACTTTTCAGACAAAATAAGGGATCTTTATGGTGCCAACACCTGTCGTGACACGGGGCCTCGGTCTCAGGTCCTGTAACTTTCACTTCGAAGTGCAAAGAGTGCTGAAATTCCTGAATTTAATAATGTAAAATTTTGATTACAAGAAACTGACCCATACTTTGAGCAAAGGCCATGTTTTGAACAAACGTTGACTCTTCTTTACCAAAGGCTGCTTGCATCTGAAGTCTTAAACATTACCTTTGTTAATAAATGTGTTTCCTGTATTAAAATACATTTTCTATAAGCTTCAGCAGCGGGCTTTTTAGCGGGTGTATAATTTGGCATTTTGCTATCTCAGAGAAAAGCCACTAATTTTGAAGTTATATGTTTTAGCGAAAAAGGTATTCAACACTTTACGGGGTTATTCTATTTTCAAAAACTTTTCTTTATATAAAAGGAAGTCTGTCGTGTGGCCTTCATTACGGCATATAAATATGCTTTCAAGAGACTTATATGTTGAGCTACCACTGAATGGTACATGTTTCAAACTGAAAACACAGGGACTTGAGACAATCTTAGAAAAAGAAATCGGGTATATAAGGGGTGTTAAGAAAGTTCGTTCCGTGATGAAATATTTTTTAAAAAAAATTGATAGGAGTGTTTAATTAAAGATATTAATTTTCAAGTCTGACAAATCACAAGAGATATAAGAAAGATAGACAACTTTTCAAAAGAATAGGTTTGTCATTTGAAATTTTTCACAGATTTGATAATTTTTACGTAGTATTTGAAAAGATGTTTGGACCTTTGCGCATAATATATGTCAGAAATATCGTAATCCCTGATTTTTCCGAACAGACATTATCAATATATATCAAACCTTTACAGAGCATATTCAGAAAACCTCTTCATTCCGCTCCACCCAGATTACAAAGACTCTTATTATGTTTGCAGAAGTATGACTTAGAAGTGATTTACAAGCCTGGAAAGACTATGAATTTAGCAGACACTCTCAGCAGATCGTATCTCAGTGAGACGAAGGAAAACCTTGTTCCAGACATTTCAGTGAATGATATTCACTTGATATCATACTTACCAGTTTCTCCAATGAAATATGAAGAGTTCAAGAAAGCTACAGCAAATGATGCAGAATTGCAATCACTACTTGATACAGTATTAGAGGGATGGCCAGACTCGAAAGCTGAAGTTCCAGATGAGATCAGGATGTACTGGAATATTCGAGACGAAATCTCGTGTGTTGATGGACTTTTATTCAAAAGTCACAAGTTGATCATCCCGCAGTCAATGAAAACAGAAATGCTGAACCTGATTCATAGCTCCCACTTGGGAATTGTAAAGTGTAAGAGCAGGTCCAAAGATGTGATGTATTGGCCAGGAATGTCTAAAGACATTGAGAAAATTGTATCACAGTTTGAAGTATGTGCACAGCACTCTACATCAAACCCGAAGGAACCACTTATTCCACTAGAAGTACCTGATAGACCATGGGCCAACATTTCAGCAGACATCTTTGAGTTTGAGAACCAACAATATCTGGTATCAGTTGATCATTACTCAAAATGGCCAGAAGTCGTAAAGTTACCTGGACTTAGCAGTTATGCTACCATTCAGTGTCTGAAGGAATTCAGAGACTTTAGCAAAGAGTACGGTTTTGTTCATGTGACTTCATCACCCCATTTCCAGCAAGCCAATGGACAAGCAGAAAGAACAGTTAGAACAGTCAAGAACTTGTTGTGTAAAGCCAAAGACCCATACAAATCTTTGCTTGACTATCGTAATACCAACATCGAAGAAATCGGTTTGTCACCTGCACAAATGTTCTTAGGCAGAAGACTAAAAACAGATCTTCCTACTGCTTCTCCACTCTTATCAGCAGTAATATCATCAAATGATCTGAAGATGCGAATGGAAACCAGAAAGACCAGACAGAAGTTATATTTTGACAGACATGCAGGCAGAGAACTTCGACCACTTCACTTAGGTGAAAAAATAGTCATCTAACATGGAAAAGATTGGATACCTGGAAACGTGATAAGTGAACAGAGCAACAGATCCTACATAGTCAAGACCAATGATGGAACCAAATACAGAAAAAACCGCATACACATCAGACCAACTGCAGCACAATTCAAACATCATCAATCTGCAGAAACAGAAATCTCCGATTCAGCCAACACAACAAAAACCAAAGAAACAGCTGAAGAAAATCTACAAGAGGTCGCAAGCACACCGCAATCCTCAGACCTGCCGAAACTCCCTGAAACCATCACACCGTCATCCACCATCGTAACCAGGTCAGGACGTGTCGTGATTCCACCAAAGAAATTTGACGACTTCACCAAATAATTGTTTTGTGAAATTTAGTGTATTTGTGAAGAGTGTTTAATTTGTGTTTAGTGCTATGTGTATGTGTGATTCAGTAATTCTCAAGATTCTCAGGAGCCAGGATTCATAAGGAAAACTTCAATTCTTCAAGATATTTGTAATTTGTATTTCGAACTGGTTAAATATCAAAATTAAGAAATTTAAAATAATGATTTTTGTAAAGTTCATTCTTATTGTAAATTTTATATTTATCTTAAGGAGAGGGATGTAATGTATTCTACTTTTACCCAACTCTGATTTTACCCTATGCCGTTCAGCCTCACTGATGCGTTTTGTTACATGTGTATTGTCTATGTCTTGTAATGTGTATGTATGACGTAGTTGAATAAAAATCGTTGTTAAAACGCACATGGCGTGGTCAAATATATAACACTCTGACAGTACCCCTTTGCTTGTCGTAAAAGGCGGTCCTTCGGATGAGACCGTATAAACCGAGCCCCAGGTCACAGCAGGTGTGGCACGATAAAGATCCCTCCCTGCTCAATGGCCGTAAGTGCCGAGCATAGGCCTAAATTTGCAGCCCTTCACCGGCAATGGTGACGTCTCCATATCAGTGAAATATAATGGAGAGGGACGTTAAACAGTATACAATCAATCAATCAATACGTTTTAAATACGATACAACAATCAAAGGTGTATGAATGCATTGTCATAACGTGTAGAAATGTTAGTCGAAGAAAACTCTAATAAGACAATCTATTCTTCTCACAAGAAATATATTAAGATATAAATATATTATTAAAATATCGCGGCCGAGATACGAACTCACGACCTCCCGATCACGGAGCGAGCGCTCTATCGTTAATGGTACTAGATGTATTGTAATATACCGGTTCCTGGATCTCTTTGTAAAAACATCTGACACTCTTATTAATATACATAGATTCAATGAACCAAACAAAGCAACATCTAATGACAGGGTTAGGTGGCTAGTATGGGGCGGAAGGACAAAAAAATGACATTGTCGTTTCGCCCAGTCTGTTATAGTAAGACTGACATTGGACTTGATTTCATCATATAATACCAAAGCAAACGTCTTGTTCCGATTGTCACTTATTCCCGTGTGCTTTGCAAAGAATTCAGTCAAGTACTTTTCCAATACTTGTGTTTGATCATTCAGCCTCTGTCATGATGCCCTCAACCCCAGGAACAGACCCTTTCAGTAGATCATCCGACAATCTTTGTCCTTTTAACACAATGGTGGTAAGTGATGATCTAGCAGATGTGACTGCTTAAGGTTTTGTGTTTTACAACAAAAATAGAATTTGTGGATTGTGCTCTGTGCTGATTGCAGTTTCATCTATATTATAAATTTGCTCAGGGGTTTGTCTTATGTTGTGCCTTGTCATTATCGATGACAGTTCTTTGTTATAGGAATTCAGTTTATCCCTAGATACTGCTTCAGCTCTACAGGTTGTCAATTTCTGTGGAGATGCTACTTTCAAATCTGGCCATCTGTTCAAGAACCCAGAAAACCAACTATTTCTTAATGTTGATGAGTTTGACTTTTTGTGTGTTACATGTAGATTTTTTCTCAAACTCACTGCATGTTCCCGAGCCAATTACTGAACTCCTCTTTTGTTGTAACCCTTACAAACATCAGCCATCCAAAAAAAAAAATAAATAAATATGGGGAACCAGTTTTTATCTTCATCTCTGTTAAATGTAGCTGTCTACCCAATTGACATATCAATGTGAATAATCTCCCAAGTTCTGTCTCTTAGAGTGGACTCTGGCACACTATACATTTTTGCAGCTTTGTACACGGACATTCCCTCCAAAGTATAGCATTGAATTCTTTCTTAAGATTTTCTGGGTTGTATTTTAATTGTTTTAATTTTCCCTGCTGTGCCCTTTAACCAAAAGATAATTAGATAATTACATTATGAAAAAAAGTTTAATTGATGCGAAAATATTCTAACTTTATTTGAATGATTGATTGACTGATTATTGTTTAACGTCCCTCTCGAGAATTTTTCACTCATATGGAGACGCCAACACTTGCCGGTGGAGAGCTGCAAATTTTGTCCAATACTCGGCACTCAGGGCCATTGAGCAGTTTGGGATCTTCTTCGTGCCAGCACCTACTGCGACACAGTATCTCGGTTTTTAAGGTTTCCTTCGAATGAACAGTCTCCACGTCCCACAGTGGGATTCGAACCCATTTGGGGTTTTGATGATTTTTTCATATTACTCTAATTAGGACCCATTAATTTTTTGCCTCTTAGGGGACTTGTCAATAATTTTCTAGGCCTCGCTGGAATTAACGCAGGAATGAAAATAGACCAGCCAATTTCACACTTCACGGTAATTGTAAAATATTAATGATTCTTTTAATATTAATTTTAAAAAAGATAAGCATCAGTAAAAACATCCTGGTGGCGCATTTTTAATCTAGACAAAATGGGCTGTAGCCTACATACCAGTTTACTTATTTTGTTAAAATTTACTATTCATACTGCAGTTATTGTTTCAAAACAGGAAAAATAATCAGGTAAATAGGCAAATAAATTTATATTTTGTTTGATGTCAAATGCAAACAAAGATTGCTTAGAAGATAGTATTTTATTTATTCAACAATTAAATAAAAAAAATTTAGGATGAGTTTTATTTTATTTTAGGAAGCCGTAAAACAGAGTAAAAGGTTATGTGTTTTTCTAGAGAGTTTCAATTTTACCTAAGCACTGTAAAGGGTTGATTTGTATATAGGATTAAAATATGCAAACAAATTCTTTTTCATTTCATACTTAGACCAGTATACGTGTGTAAATCTCCCCCCCCCCCTATAGGATGTGAACTTAACCCTTCTCATACTTACACTTCGCGCCTCCTCATTAGCCTACACACGAACAGAAAGGAATATTCGCCACTTAGGCATCTTAGGTTAATCGTATTTATATATTGATGTAAAGCTCAAAATAAAAAATAAATAAAGATAAAGCCATCAAAATAATATTTCATGACTTAAAACAAGTAATTTATTTAATTCACGTTTCATTTTTTTCTTTTGGTCTATTTTAAATTCCATATCATTCAATTGTTTTATATTATCATTAAAGTTCACTCATGGCCTTTTTTGGCTGTGTGAATTTCTGAAAAACTGAAACGTCTTATGTTTACAATTCATTTAATATCATTGAGACCTTTGATAATTGCGTATCTATCAAAAATGAAATTTTCTAGCTAGTCAATGCAAGATATATAACATCAAAAATGTGTCAATTTCATCATATTCTGGGGGGAAAAACTACCAAAGTTATTTTTTTATATTTCATACATGCCTAGAGCGCAACATTTGATCTAAACTATGCAACTAGTAAATTAGAGAACTGTTTATGGGTATAATAAAACGTGTTTTACTTTTCAGATCAGAGAATGCGCTCATATTACTTGTATTTTCCTTCTCTGAACGTACCCAAATAAACCTATTTACCTCAAAATTCAAGGACATTCCAATACTATAAACCCTGTTTTTCAAGACATGGACTTGTAGGGCAAATCTTTTGATAGGAAATGAAAGCACAGAGTCTTTATCTTGACTTTTAAAATCGGCCATAAAATAAAAAGGAGTACCTACACGTAGGTTTACTTTTATGCATTAAGTGGCTTTGTCCTTATATCAATCAGTAAGCAATCAACCCCTTCACATTTAAATAATGAAAATTATGGACACGTACAAGCAAAAAACAACGGACATAATGCAATAGGCGAACTTGAGTTAAGGAAGGGGGGTCACGAATAAGTGGCCTTCATAGTGTGAAATAATAAATGCCATATGCTACATGTAATTACAAAGGCCAATATCACCACAGGTACTTGTGGACAGGACCCCCCCCCATTCCCCGATATTCAACCCCGGGGCTTATTTGACATTTTTTTCACAATTTATATTTAGTACACTTAACATGTTTGAAATAGGAACAAATCGTCAAAATCCCAAAATAATCGTTCCACAAAAAAAAAACACCATTATACAATATAAGAGAGAAGGTAAGCAACCATTCTCTATCCAGAGTTGTCGAGTTGAGCGCAGCGGAAGACAACTCTGGTTAGAGAATGTGGGTAAGCAACTTCGGTTTGTTTACGTTTAGGTAAACGCAACGGAAGTGCCTATTATCTATGATAACACCCGAGGGTTATTATTACGTCAGGCAAAAACTCTCTCGGACGTTATCGTAAAAAGTGTAACATTCTCTATGCACTTCCGTTGCGTTTACCTAAGGGAATTTCAACATTCTAACTGGAATTCTGTTTGTGGATTCTTACGAGATGCAGAGTCAATTCGATAGCATTGACTGAGACAGAAATATATGTAGAGACAGTGTGGACCGACATTTTAGGTGAAAATGAAATAAATACATGTTTTTAAACCCAGAAAGACCAGTGGGGGTACAATGTAAACAAACCGAAGTTGCTTACCTTCTCTCTTATAATGTTTAGTGGGGTATTGTTTTGTGGAACGATTATTTTGGGGTTTTGACGATTTGTTCTTATTGCAAACATGTTGAATAAGTGTACTAAATATAAATTGTGAAAAAAATTTTTTTTTAAGCCCCGGGTTGATATCGGGGGGGGGGTCTTCCTAAGTACCTGTGAATATCACATATCACAAGATAAATTACCCGACGGGTATGTTCACAGGTTGTAGAGTGTATGAAATATAATATTTAGCATGCGTCCGTCTAACACTTGCATAAGTGACAAGAAGTGTGAAAGAATGCACATTCATTTTAATTTCCTAACCAACGCCTTCAGTTCCTTGGATTAGGCACACTTCAGTTATGGTTCAGACACTCTCAAAATTCTTCTAGACTACCAACGAGCGGTTATGTAGTGATTTGGACTATGGTTTTAAACCAGATTTTAAGTTATAATAATAAACCGGGAAAAGAACTATTTCTCCCAATAACTAGGTATGGGCAAATCAAAACGCGGATATTTTGCCGTCCAAAATTAAAGTAAGGGGTAGCCTGGTTCAATGTCCCTGTTTTGCTTCGTATACTCCGCGTCACTTAGCAAGGACGAGACAGGGGACCAGGCTAAGTAAGGGGTAGTTGCGTCTGAGGGTCGCTGGGGTCCAATTTTAGGCCTACATTACGAACGCCCACCCTTCATAATATTCCCAACCAGGGTTATGCTCAAGATTATGGCTGTTGGCGTTCATTTTTTGCCTTTTGGGCTTTATGAGATTTGATCACGTGACCAACACGTTTTACATCCTAATAAAAATCAAAAAATGATACCTAATTACTTATATATATATTTGTGACTGATTTATTACAAACAGTACACTGTAAAAAGATAACTAGTGAAAGTCACTGGGAAGACTAGTAAATTTACTGTCCATACAATCACTACCTTAAAAGTAGTTTTACTAGGTATTGGATAGATTTACTAGATATAGATAACATTACTAAATCTAAGAACTTATAAGTAACTTTCACTAGGTATTTAAGTATCTTTACGACCACTACTCCACTTTTCACTACATGTATCTTAGCTAGTAAACAGAGTGAATACTAAAGAAATATCGAACGCTTTACAAGATATTTAAATCAAAGGTATTTCTTTCAGTAAAGTACTTAAGTAAATTTGATATCTTTCCATAGCTTATTTTTTTTTAAAATCAATATACAAATAACGGGCCTAAAATATTCCATTTATAGAATGTGTTGAAAACCGTGCTCTGATGTCACTATCACATTACGTAGATCGCTTTTGACTGTCTAAATAATCCATTTATGGCACATGACGAACGTGTTTACAGAGATGTAAACGCCTTATTCAATTCGTGTTTTATAAGGGAAAACATTTGCAAACGTTAATATTTAGCATTTACCTATTTTACATTAAAATTTTGCTGTGTTTTTCTAGTAAGCTAACAGAGAAATTGATTTGAATACCATTGCATTACATCCTCTTTTTCCCACTATGAACCTGCAGTCTTCAATTGCATCCATAGACCTATAGACGCAACTTCTTCAGCTATAAGTGCAATTCCTTTTAGACACTCGCGTAGTATAAAAAAGCTTTACTACGCTGTAACAAATGCGTTCAGAAGTATGTACAACATGTATATGACAATGACGGATACAGAGGGGGGGGTCCGGGGGTTGGAACCCCCCTTTTTTGTACACACAGCGAGAGATAGAGAAAGAGAGCTTTTAATAATATTCTCTGGAAAAAAGAAATTCGGAATAATTTAAAATTGCTGATTTATATCTTTGAAAATTTAATTTTGGTCAATGTTTTTAATTAAAAAAGACTTTTTAAAAATTGAAGAAAACTGCCATATATTTTTTTTTCGTATCATATTTTCGCATATTTGTAAAAAAAAAACGATAACTCTTCACACTTGGGCGTTTTAACCTACAGATAAAGCAATATTTCTTTAATAGTATGTCTATTTCAAAAAGGATTTCGGCTCTAAAAATTTATTGAATAGAACTATAACAAATCATAGAAAGCATTCTGGAGTTATAATAATTATTAAAGCATTGTCTTTTTCATCATCGTTTTAAATTATCGATTTTTGTCGCTAACGCGCGTTACTCAATTTGTTTGCACACACCTTTGCAGTTATGAGACTATATCTTTCAAAAAATAATAATTCGTTGCTTAAATAACACAGGATGAGACAAAAGTATACAGGGATTGGGTACTTTATACGTACAGTCGATGAACTACCCTATTTGAGGGTAACCTAAACATCAGCCAATTTAAGCACATTCTAATAAAGATATATTTAACAATCCCTCTTATCATGTCTAACTGTTTTGAAAGGAATGGAAAATCTAACAGAAAGGAAAACACCTATTTCCATGACCATTAATACACGTGTAGGTAAAGTTTCATCAATTTGGTTCATGAAACCTTTAATTATCGGTCAAGTACTATTATCAATTCCCATTTCTCATGTTTTATCAATAACATGACTTATTTCGTTGTTTACAATAAGGCAGTAATTTAGTTTTCCGTACATAGGTTCTCTGAAGAAGATATAATATATCACAGGCTCATGGCCTTTGGAGCTCACATGAGAACAAAGAATTTACTTTAATTGTAATTGCTTAATACAAGTGCTCTCACTATGCACATCTCTCGGTTGTATCAAATCATGCATACAAGCCTAGTAGCTACATAAAGACAAATTTATTTGTAGGTGCAATCCACATCATCTGTTTATGATTATTGATTAAGTCACTGTACTAACATGCCTGGATTGAATTTATTACCACCGCATATTACTTTCCATTAATTGCTTTCTAAAAGTCGAGAAAACGGTGAAAATAATCTTATAATTAATTGACTAAACTATCCATTTATTATTCTGTTTGTCCTGTAATTCGAAGTGTTTGAAGCATGTTGTACTTGGTTTATAAACAGTGGTGCAAAGTTTGTTTAGAAATAATTCCACATTTTTAAATTGGAAAAGGTGCGACTCATATCAGGTTAAACATCTTTAAACCCGCCTCCTGTCCTTTTCAGAATCCTTGAACAAGAATCAATGGCGTACACAAATACCGCAATAGAATTGTCAACAGAACTAACAAAACATTTTACACAATATTTAGTCCATTTCGGGTCGCCACATTTGTTGGTGATTATTGGGGAGACAACCCGGCGGCTGTTCCCAAATTTGTCATATGTCACCAGATACGCCAAACTTCAAGCAAATCCTTACAGCTGCTTAAGAGAATTCTATGTAATAACATCTGAGATAATGAAAAAAATACTTCAACTTTAGGACATTTTCAGAGGCATTTACAGGATATTGGGCAAATGACGCATTTATGACGCATTGAATAGAGTGAAAATTAAATACTTAGTCAACAACAGTCCAAGTGATAGATGATGCATTTCAACCTAAACTGGGTAATTTTAATTTTTCAGAAATTCCAAAGACCAAAAAAGGTCCTAAGTTGCTCTTGCTCTTGGTATACCTGCAGGTCCATTTTATGCATTGAGTGTCCCTATAGCTTTTTTCTATTTTAAATGAAAGGTTGCTTAAAAATATTGAACGATTGATTTAGATTACATTTTCTCTATAAATATTTCTAAAACATTCTTCCTGCATGTATAAAGAATCCTGTGTTCTGAACTTGTACGGTTGATTGTACAAAGGGTGATCAAACATTTTGCGAACTAATTCTATATTTACAAAACCACATTTCAGATCAGAATGAAATTTGGCACGCATAGAGCCATACACATATCCTGTATATACATGTAGCATATGTAATGAAATATTCTGCCCCATGTTTGTAACGTCACAGAATGAAAATGACGTAAATATGTGGATCACTTGTGACAAAAAATGGTTGATTCGATCGTATTCGAGCAACGAACGGCTGCAAAGTTAAACTTTTATCTTGGAAATTCCTTCGCAGAAGCATATAATAATTTGTACACACTTTATGAAGACAGAAGACTTGCCAGAACTTTTGTCGTTAATTGGATTGATTGTTTTATTGAAGGAAAGGAGTTGTTTAAAAATGATGTTTGTTCTTTTTGCCAAGTTAAAGCAAGCTGCAGAAGATGTGTCTTTTGTTCAGCAGTTTGATACGAAAGATCGCCAACTTACAGTTTGAAAAATAGTTGAATGTCTGAACAATAACATAATTATTTAATCCCTAAAACAGCGTTTACTTAAGACTTTAAACATATCAGATATGATAAAAAGAAGGCATCCATACTTTATCCACAGTAAATAAACGACGCTCCATAGCCAAAGGAGTTTTGATTGTCACCATGCTCATTCTGGAAAATACTATTGCCGAGATTTGACCATTTCTGACAAATGGACTGTTTTATTATAAAAAAAAAAATATTTAATATATATAACTTGCATGGTAAGAAATATAAGAGTCGCAAAAATCGTTAAGCATCTGTGACAGAGAGCTTCGGAGCATGTCACATGACCGCCTATATCACGTGATCCGCGCATGGGCAGAACGGTTGCAGATGCGCGTTAAAATTGGAGAGGACTTTGAAAAAATATGAACACTGGATTTCTATTTCATTCCTCTTTTTGAAGTTATTCAATTAGTTCGCAAACGTTCGGTCACCCCTCGTAATGTGAGATGAAAAATGCTGGAACTTGATTGTATTCCACGGCAAAAGAGGACTTGGTTAAACTTACCTGCAACCTAACACATCACTTAGATCTTCTCATTCAAATATCAGAAAAACAATCGATCCATGGATATGTATTCTAAAACTTATTTTGACTGTTAATAAATAAATGTAAAAATCTCGATCTCAAATATTTTTTCAAATTGTAGACTATCTTTGATGTTCAAATTTTTTTCATCATGTCAGATGTATCTTTATATCATAATGTATGTAACGTACGACTTATTATTAAAGCTGTCATGTTAAACAACGTATTAAGCAGCATTTATTGAAATATGTATCATGTCTAGTATCTTATTCGAAGAATTTTTTTCAACTCATATACAATGTATATTGACCAAAATTCTAAGTCTTACATTTCTCAAAATCATCATTTTCTAGCTGAATTTATCAACAGTGCCCCTTACCTGACCAAGACATGCCTCTCCAAATACATAATTTTACCCAAGTGGCATATTAAATTAATAATTTAGACACAAATATTTTAGAGTTTGATCCATATATGAGGTTTGTTAGGAAAGTTCGTGGACTTTGCCACTTTCGTTATATTATCCTCCAGAAATTGAAAATGAGCATATTATCGTACGTAGAAATATTTATTTTGTGATGTGTGAAATTTCATTCCTTGCGCTTTAACAGACATGATAAAAGTTCTGATGTTTATATAATTTTAAAATCAAAACGTTTTTTAACCACGGAGAAAACTCAACAAAACTGTAACGTCAAAAAATAATGGCATGAGGTTCTCAAAAATAATCTCACTATGCATTTCGCACAGCGTTTCTCAATATTAGTGCAATCATTAAAACGTTTCTCTATCATTTGAAATTTATTTTGCTATACATCATTTTGAAAAAATGAATGTTATTATTGCTTTCACTGCGAAACTTTGCTTTCACAAGATAAGCAACCGTGAAGCGCCTTAACTCTTAGCATGACGTTACTAATGTTTTTGATCAGAATGAAACGTTCTCTCAAAGATCTCTATTGTCATTTACGTTTACAGATTTTCTATCATTCAGAGACCTCCTTCATCATATACACTACATATGCATGGCTCGCTTTTGACATATTTCCTACTTTCTAAAGCAATTTCAGAGATTTTTCTGGATTTTTCGTGAGTATGGCATACTGATGTTCCGTGACGTCAACAACATGTTCTTTTTTTCTTTTCCCCCTTTTTTCATTGTTCAATGAGGCTATCAAACGACATAACACTTTTTAATTTGAACGAATATAATTTTTTCCCGTTTTTGTGCCATTTTACAGAAGATATTACTTCAGACATTATTTGGTTATTGATTGTAAATTAAGAAATTTTATTCTGCTCCGTGATCCGATTTTCGCATTTTTCAGTGTAGATATGTTTAAAATAAAACACAATATCTTAAAAATTTTAGTACATGTGATTCAAATTCAGTGTTTCTACCAAATTTGGTTAAACATGACTTTAAGTAAAAAAGTATGATGGTAATACGCGAACTTTCCGAACAATCCTTGTACATGTATGTGGTTCAAGGGATTTAGCGATTTTTGATACATGTATATGTTATCATATGTTATATGTTATTCTCGAGTTAATTTCAACAGTAAAACCCCCTCCCCTCCAAAAAAAAAAAAAATCCACGCCCTGCATAAATAAGAGGATATAGTATACATGCATAGCATATGTTATTTGATGGAACTAGGACAATGTCATTGTGCTGTACAAATCGTACGATTTTTTTTCAAATTGTACAAAAAAAAAACTCTTGGTGTTTTTTTTTATTTCTTTCTTGCTCATAAAAATAAAAAAAAATTAGAAATTAAATTCACTTACCATTGGCTGACAATACAACAAATAATAGCAATGGTAGCACTGTAGATGTCAAGGAATTTTTCACTGGCAGCATTTTCTTTGCGATGCCTTCATGGACCTTTACATCTTTGGAAGGCGCAGTACATGTGCTGGTAGTTCAACGGCAATTCAGAAAATGTTTCAAGCAGGCTGCTTCTGATGAAATCAATTGATAGTTAGACCGTACTAACTGCGCAGTTAGATTTTATAATAGTAACTCCTAATAATAACTTTAATATATTGATGAAAAAAGTTATATTTAACTTTCAGTCTACTTTCAACTTTTGCAAAATTTCATATTTTCAGATAGTCAGTGGTAATGGAAGTTATTTTGATTTTTTAAATTCAGTCATGCAGTTTGAAATAATTGTAGAGGGAAAAAAATATTAAATCAAAAAATGAAATTTCCCCTTTTGTTTCCATCGATGATTAAATGTCCGATGACTATTTAATTTATTTATTTATTTTTATTTATATATTGTTGCTTTCTTTGCTTACAGATTTTTAGAGACTTTGACTAAGTCCAAGGAATAATTTTTTATGATTCGTTAGAAATAGCTGGGCAGTTGATGAAAAAGTATAACAAGAATAGATATGGATTACCCCATATCAAAAATAGTCTACTTTTAAATTATTTGAATTTTCACTGTGCCCAGCTGATCTTTTCCACGTATAATTTATTACATACACTTCATCGATATTCTTAACATTCGATGTAATGTCGTATCTGCTGATCATAAATGGAACTATATTTTTCAGAACAATTGTATGAAGAGTACCCTGACTTAAGTAATACATCTTGATAATAAAGTATACACGGATCGAATATATTAAAATCTCATCTAGAGAATTCTGGAGGAAGTTTGGATGCTGCACAGTTATAAAGTGGGCGGAGCTATTTTCCTTTCATTTTCATTTTGCCTATCAAACAAGTTATGTAGATATTATGCGTGTGATTTTCATGTTATTTAGTGGTGAGATCTTGATACTTTTTCCAATATGTTTTACTATATTTTGTATCAGTCAGCCATTTGTGACATTTCTGTATGTAAAACAACAATTATGTTAAATTTAAAACGTCGCATCCATTAACCCTTAAGATTTTATTATATTTGAGTAAAAGGTCATTAAAATTACATTACTTTCATTTATTAGACACTCACACAATACATTCATAAAAACAGGAATGTGGAATTTTAATTGCTTTTATAACTATTGCTAACGAAAAATACTTCAAGTCTTCGTTCTCTTGCATGAGATAGATTTCCATCCCTTCAATAATGAAAAACATCTGATATGTGTTGATAACTCAAATAATTCATTCCCTTTGTTTATTCTCCCGCCATAAAATGATCAGAGACCCTAAAGCTTTACCCCTCTCTGTCCGTCATTTTGTCATTCTTCTGTTTTATTTATTTATTTTTTTTTTTTTGCTTTCGTTGAGCAAAGTTTTGGTATATGAATGTCTCTGTTTAGCTGACTTACAGATCCACACTTTGGACCTGCATCAACACAACATTCAAACTAGATAGTTATGTCAAAGAATATTAACTTGAGAGTAGCTCCGACCGAAAACTCCAATCCTGGTTTCCCTACATATTGTGGCTCACACGTCATATATTGATTCATTTCGGAGGTATCAGTCTGATTTCTATCTCTTGACCAACTCTAATGTCCATATTCACACCTATGTTTAAACCAGGTTTACCTGTAAAAAGGATTCACATTTTTTGAACCTGATTAAAAACTGCTTCTCAGAATTGAGCTATTATCAGAAATTAGAGTAAACCTAATCTGGTCTAGGGTAGGTTTAAATGTTTAAATCTAAATATTAAAAACCACATAGATAGAGTAAAAAGGCTTGAATGTTGACCAACTGTTTGTAAGGCGACCTAGAACTATCCGTGATAGATTCGATCCATTTCTTTTTTATGTTGATGATGAGGGTTTTTTTTGAGACTCCTTTTTGTAAACGTGACACTCTCCGTATAATGGACATGCTTGGAAATGATTTAGAACTAAATAAAAAAAATATTTCACTTTCACCCCTTTTTTAATAACCTTAATATTTTTTAATTTTTTTTTTTTTTTTTGCTTTATAAACTTTGAGATTGAATACTGTTCGTTATCTCCATATTCTTCTTGCTACAGGAGCATTTTAGCAAGTGAATGGGGATTAATTGTGCATAATATTGTAGAAATATTATTGTGTATTAATTAGAAATTTTAAAACTATAATCCAGAAAATTCAGAGTAGAAAGGTGAGAAAGCAAAACCAACTCTCCAGTATTTTCAGCCGTACTCAGTGTTGTGTACCGAGTTTAACAAATTGTACACACCCGTGAAACGTAAACTGTTTTTGTCAACAGGGGCGTGAGCTCTGTTAGTGTTAATGTTTCTGTTTCATCGAGTGTTTGAACTTGTTAAAGTCTGCACACATCATTTTCTGGATTATAGTTTTAAATTTCTCATTAAAACACAATAAAATTCCTACTTTTCTTAAGTATAAAAGATAAAGTTTACTTTGTGAAAGTACAAGAATGAGTCAATCAAACGCGACCCGAAATTTCTAGTTTCAATAACTTTCCAGACAAAATAAAGGATCTTTATCGTGCCAACGCCTGCCGTGACACGGGGCCTCGGTCTCATCCGAAAGTCCTGCAACTTTCACTTCGAAGTGCAAAGAGTATTGAAATTCCTGGATTTAAAATGTAAAATTTTGATCACAAAACTGACCCATACTTTGAGCAAGGATCATGTTTTGAACATACGTTGACTCATCTTTACCAAAGGCTGCAGCTTGTATTTGAACTCTTAAACATGACCTTTGTTCTCAAAAATGTGTTAATAAATGAGTTTCCTGTATTGAAATACATTTTCTATAGGCTATCGTAGCGGGCTTTATTGGCGGGTGTATAATTTGGCATTTTGCTATCTCAAAGACAAGCCACTAATTTTGAAGTTATTTATTTTAGCGAACAAAGGATTCCAACACTTTATGGGCCTATTCTATTTTCAAAAACTTATCTTTATATAAAAGGAAGTCTGTCATTGTAGCCTTCATTACGGCATTTAAATATACTTTCAAGAGACTTATATATTGAGTTACCACTGAATGGTACATGTTTCAAATTGAAAGCACAGGGACTTGAGACAATCTTAGAAAAAGGAATCGGGTATATAGTATAAT
>NW_026929634.1:0-38685 GCF_032062105.1 Saccostrea cuccullata | reverse complement strand
ATAAAAACATCCATATCTATAAAGGTATATATGCAGCAAATGGAGATCGTTGTTTTGCTCTTTGTCCAGGGGATCGTTATGTCGCTTTTTGTCCCGGGGATCGTTGTGTCCTCTTTGTCTCGGGGATCAAATAAGCAGAACTTTAAAAAAAAAAAATTCAAGTGTGTATCATTTCCTTTTAAAAGGTATTTCCGGTTTAACTGCCCTGTCTTCGTTGGTCAGAGTAGCGTCATCCGACGGAGGGACATTCTCTGTTTTAATTTTTGTTTCCGTCAAAGGGGCGGTTGCTGATTTTCCATGTCTATTCAGCAAAGTCCTTAGCACGGGAGGCGTTCCTACATCCTCCGTCTTTGCTTCAGTCTGGGGGGTTTGATTTTCAGAACAGGGCGACCTTTTAAAGAAATAGACCAAATCAAATAACTTACCTTAAAAAGAACAAGCTAATTCAGAGAATTTGTGTCCCCCGCTTAGGGAAAAAGTAAACAATGTAGAGTTCGGGGGGAGGGGGGGGAGTCGGATCCCCCGCACTGAATTTGTGGAATTATTAAATGTATACATGTATACTAAAGCAAATAAAATATGGCAATATGGATATAAAGATTTGTTGCTTATTCTTTATTATGTGTATAGGAGATTCTTTTTATATGGAATATTTATTAACACACTGTAATGATCTTATGAGTTTGTACAAGCCACACCTCATAAATTTTTCATTTCACATGCTGAATACTATTATTTAGTTAAAAAAAGTATTTCGGGAAAAAAATATGATTCGTCTGGGAATCGAAGCCGGGACCTCTCACATGTGAAGCGAGAGACATACCACTAGACCACGGCGCCGCTCTGCAAAGAAGCGAATTATATGCAATCATGAAGTCACATACAGGTATATATTCATGTTCGGTATTGTCAAAATTTTACACAATCCACGGTGTTTGATTTATTTAGCCTTTATTTAACAGTTCTAATAGATGTGATAAGAACAAAACGTCCGCCGAGAACCTGTTTTATACGCAACAACTCTCTTCATTCCCCTGTGCTAAACATAGCGATATGTAATATTATGATCACTAATAAAACAAACGGGACAGGGCACTTTGAGAGGTCCTAGGGAGTTTTGATATAAAATTACATTGCATAAGCTCAAAATCTTCTTTAAATATCGTCCGGAAATGATAGTGTTACACACAGACAGAATGTATAAAGATACAACCTTGAACTTTGACCTTTTGATCTCAAAATCAATAGGGGTCTTCATTAGGCCACAGGGAGTTGTATGTACAGTGGTGTCGCCAATTCCGGGTCGTCTCCTATTCCGGGTCACTCGTGTGAATTTTATGCCATATTGTAAAAATGTAAGTGTAAAAAACTTAATGAATACGCTGATCATGAAGAATTGGTCTTTCTATCTGTAATTAATTACAAAATTTTGAATATCAACTTTAAGAGAGCATCTGACAATCGAAATTCTGAAACGCACGCTTTGAAGACAGTGATGTTTCTGCTTCGGTTACGAACTACTTTCGTTTTTGTTCGCTGCAGCAAGGCTGATATAAAAGTTCTAGATAAATTATAAGAGCTCGAAAGTATGGCAAATACATTTGGTTTTAACTTAGAAATCAATCATAATGATCGCTGCTCAAATAAAATTCTAATCATTAATAAATCAAACTGTACTAGTTTCTCAAATTGCGGTTCACGTAATCTCCGTGTATTAAACATCTCTAAACTCAATTCACAAAACCAAGCGATACCGTGTATTAACCTTGATTATTAAAAGTATTTTAAGTGAAGAGTATTTTAGTAAAAGTTTAATTTGAGTTTACCCTTCAGATGCATTTTTTTCTAAATATATTTAACTGTGTGATATTTTAATTTTCTTTACATTCTGCAAATTGCAATTCGTTTTTTTTGCCATTGTTTTAAAAATAATTTTAACATATTTCTTAGGTTGTTTACTTTTCTCCAAGCTGCATGAATTCTTTTATGTTTCAACATCATAAAAATCGTGTATCCATGAATATTACAAGACCGTGAAGTCACATGACCCGGAAATGGAGAAAATGATTCGTAACTGGGGAAGCTAGGTCTCCCTGAAATACATGTATGTCTGTAAACATTGTGTCCGTGTAGCTACTTTGAAAACAAAAAAGGTTTTGCATGACTCACTATTTGTCCTTTCAATACATATATTGCAAAAAATATAAATCGAACAGCTTTGCAAAATATTAATGAAATTCCCAGATATGACCCGGAATTAGCGACCTCACTGTATATGCAGATGTTCTATAATTGACATTACACAAACCTTGTAAGAATTGATGCTGCAGATATACCTTCTCGTATTGGGATGTTTATTTTTGGATGTATTTAAAAATGGCGGAGGGTCAATAATAGATGTATTTATAAATGGCGAGTGGGTCAATTATAGATTGATGACTCAAGGTTGTGCAATGTATAAGATGACATCTGAACATGCACCATCTACGGAATGTATAATTAGCATTTCATAAACAAGACGCCCATGTGCCTTATGGGTCACATGAGTATCATGTAACAAATTTTAAACAAAAATATTTGATTAATACCAAGGATCAGATTTCAAGCAATTCATTCACTTTCAGTATATATGCACAGCCCCCCCCTCTATAGTACCCCTGACCCTAAAGCCTTTAAATTCACAATTCTGGAAGATTAGGGCCCTTGCTCATCATAACCATAAAGGTAATTCATCTGCTTCATACCCAGAGACAGAGAAAAAAAATTCAAAGATTTAATGTAATTTTTAGCTCTACTGGTCAGAGACCAGAAGAGCTTATGCGATAGTAATGCGTCCGTCGTCCGTCCGTCTGTCTGTCTGTCTGTCTGTCCGTCTGTCTGTCTGTAAACAATTTTTCAAAATGCAACTCCTCCTACAGTTTTGGCCTGATTTCAATATAACTTGGCACACAAGTAGACTACACTAAGATACATAATTCTGTGTATCGGTTTTTGATTTCGATGAACGACCTTGCCATGGTTACTAAAAATAGAAATTTCTGTGAAATTCTTTCAAAATGCTACTCCTCCTACAGTTTTGGTCTGATTTCAATATAACTTGGCACACAAGTAGACTACACTAAGATACATAATTCTGTGTATCGGTTTTTGATTTCGATGAACGATGTTGCCGTGGTTACTAAAAATAGAAATTTTTATGAAATTCTTTCAAAATGCTACTCCTCCTACAGTTTTGGTCTGATTTCAGTATAACTTGGCAAAGAAGTAGTCTACACTAAGATACATAATTCTGTGTATTGGTTTCTGATTTCGATGAACGGTGTTGCCGTGGTTACTAAAAATAGAAATTTTTATGAAATTCTTTCAAAATGCTACTCTTCCTACAGTTTTGGTCTGATTTCAATATAACTTGGCAAAGAAGTAGTCTACACTAAGATACATAATTCTGTATATCGGTTTTTGATTTCGATGAACGGTGTTGCCATGGTTACTAAAAATAGAAATTTCTGTGAAATTCTTTCAAAATGCTACTCTTCCTACAGTTTTGGTCTGATTTCAATATAACTTGGCAAACAAGTAGTCTACACTAAGATACATAATTCTGTGTATCGGTTTCTGATTTCAATGAACGGTGTTGCCGTGGTTACTAAAAATAGAAATTTTTATGAAATTCTTTCAAAATGCTACTCTTCCTACAGTTTTGGTCTGATTTCAATATAACTTGGCACACGAGCAGACTACACTAAGATACATAATTCTGTATATCGGTTTTTGATTTCAATGAACGGTGTTGCTGTGGTTACTAAAAATAGAAATTTCAATGAAATTCTTTCAAAATGCTACTCCTCCTACAGTTTTGGTCTGATTTCAATATAACTTGGCAAACAAGTAGTCTACACTAAGATACATAATTCTCTTTATCGGTTTTTGATTTTGATGAACGGTGTTGCCGTGGTTACTAAAAATAGAAATTTCTGTGAAATTCTTTCAAAATGCTACTCCTCCTACAGTTTTGGTCTGATTTCAATATAACTTGCCAAACAAGTAGTTTACACTAAGATACATAATTCTGTTTATCGGTTTTTGATTTCGATGAACGGTGTTGCCGTGGTTACTAAAAATAGAAATTTCTGTGAAATTCTTTCAAAATGCTACTCCTCCTACAGTTTTGGTCTGATTTCAATATAACTTGGCACACAAGTAGACTACACTTAGATACATAATTCTGTGTATCAGTTTTTCACTTCAATGAATGGTGTTGCCATGGTTACTAAAAATAGAAATTTCTGTTAAATACTCTCAAAATGCTACCCCAAATACAGTTTTAGTCTGATTATAATATAATGTGGCATGCAAGTAGACTACACTAAGAACATAAAGAGACTTAATCAAGGATCATTATTACATTTATTGCTGTTGAAAAGTTTCAATTTCCAACTGCTTCAGTATTTTTCTCTTCCTTTGCTATAAGTACAAACCAGTAGAGCTTAAGTCTCGACAGAGACTTCTGGTTTACTGCATAATCAATAGAGCCCCGCCCTAACACCAGAACCCCTGACCCTGGGGCCATAAAATTCATAATTCTGGAAGAGGCATTCTTGCTTTTTAACTATGTACTTAGTCAGTTTATTTAATACCCAAGAGTAGAGAAAAATATTTTCAAAAAATTCACTAATTTTCACTATAGAATCAATAAGGCCCCGAACTAACACCACAGCCCCTGACCTAGGGGCCATAAAATTCACAATTTTGGTAGAGCCACTCTTGCTCATCATAACTATACATTTAATAAGTTTATTTAATACCTAGGAGCAGAAAAGAAGATTCTCAAAGAATTAATGTATTTTCACTATATAATTTATAGAATCCCGCCCTAACACCAGAAATCCTTACCTTCCTGGGGCCTTAAATTCACAATTTTGGAAAAAGCACTCTTGCTTGTCATAAATATGTGCTAAGATAGTTTATTTAATACTCAGAAGCAGAGAAGAAGATTTACAAAGAATAAATGCATTTTCACTATATCACCAATAGAGCCCCACCCTAACACCAGAAGCCCCGAGGCTGGGGCCATTAAATTCAAAAATCTGGAAGAGACATTCTTGCTCATCATAACTGTTGACATAAAAGGCGATGGGTTCGAAAAAAAATTATCACTATCAATGTACACTTTTCTACCCACTTGATCACCGTGCAGGGAAACATTCGAAACAACTACTTCCATTAGTTAGATGAGGAATTTCCACACTTAAAATCTGTTGTGGAAAATATGTCCACACATGACAACTCGGAGACGAAAATAAAAAAAACTTGGCGTGAGGGTGTCGATGTCTCTCAATGCTTTATAAAACTGTTGAAATCCATTAGAATTTCCTTTAACATTTGGACTTAATGCTTGTTTTGTAAGATCACTACTAATGTGAGAGCCATGAATGACGTCACCCTTGTAGATTAAATTTCCATTTCCTTTCCATGATACCATGTCTCCTCCGTATTGTGATAAAAATTGAATTAATCCTTTCGCATTGTTTGGATATTTCACTGGAATGGTGTGCTCCAAGATTTCTAGAAATCGGGTTTGAGTAGGTTGCTGCATGTATACCTTTATAGATATGGATGTTTTTATTTTGGATGTATTTAAAAATGGCGGAGGGCCAATTATAGCTTTATAACGCAAGGTTGTGCAATTCATAAAATGACATCTGAGCATGCGCCATCTACGGAATCTATAATTAGCAATTTATAAAAAAAAAGACATCTTTTCAAATTCTTCACTAATTTCACAAAGTCTGTTCTCTAACTCCTGTCTTTGATGTTCTAAATCACTCTTTCTCGATAAAAATGTTTTAATTATTTTTTTTCTCTTCATCTTCATCAATTTCCATAAGTTCTTCCTCTCTGACTCCCTCCTCCTCTCTATTATTTCTCCCTCTCCGTCTTCTTCCTCCTCTCTGTTTTCTTCTCCCTCTCTGTCTTCTTCCTCTCTGACTTCTTCCTCCTCTCTGACGTCTTCCTTCTCTCGGTACTCTCTCTCCTCTCCTCTCTGTTGTCTTCCACTTGTTATTCTTCTTTTTCCTCTTTTCTGTCTTCTGCAGTTTCTTTTGGAATCCTTTTTTGTTTACTACAATTATAGGAAATTACCGATAATTAAGATTCATAATAAGAAATGAATTGAGTTGTTAAAGTTGAAGTCTGCTTACAACTTTTTTTTGATAATTTTTCACACTTGCATCAAAAGAAAAATAAGTTATCAAAATAAATATCCTGAAGTTTATTACATACCTTATAATTAACGCAACTTTAATTTCATCATCATTCTGTATGTCATTCATGGTCCTGAGAAAAAAGAAAATAAACAAATTATAATTTTAAACTTTTAAACAGTTTGAATTATAATTGTGTTAAATTTGTGAAAAAAAAATTGTGATTTTATCATATTTTTTTTCAATTTACCTTAACGTGAATTCCATCCTTTCTTTTGAGTTTTAATAGCCGATAAAAAAAGCGGTAGGGGAAGGTAATAAAAGCGGTAGGGAAGGAACTTTGGATATAATTTTTAAATTTTATGCCATAAAACCCACCCCCTCCCCATTTTTTTCTTTAAATCATGATTGGGGGAGTTAAAGTTGACAGAGAAAGACGTGTAGCTTTGCTTAAACATTGTTAAATTTCTCTCCAAAATCCTAAATTTCGTTTTTATTGGAGTAAACACTATCGAATTAGAAGCCGTTTTACTCTTACAGTTATGTAACATACTTTTATTTTTAAAAGATTTATTACAACAGTTTGTTGATTGATCTTTTTTTATATAGTACAAAATATTGCGATGTCATTTTTTTTTGGATAGATCTTTATATATATAATGACATAGCATACATTCCTATAGTTATAAAGTTTTAAGTACAAATGTGATTGATGACACCGAGAACTGTTCCGTGTTGACCGAAAAAAAAGAGCGCCAACAATACCGGTCTTTTTATGGCGTAATATTAATGTTATATACAATGAAAATATTTACACTGGTTCTGACTGCACAAGTCATGTGCACAGGTGTTATCTATTTAAAAGGTTTTTAAAAACCGATAATTTCAATTTAAAAAAAAATACCTTTTAACCTGAATGACCTCATTATTACGATCGTTTTATGTAGCACGGACAGTGTTGAATTTACACATTTTGTTGACTAGGTTGCCGAAAAAGGCTACGACCTATACAAAAATTAAGAGGATACATTGCATTTTTCTACGATGCAATCAATTTTTTCTCTCATTCTCCCATTCATCATACCTCCGATTCTCAGAGGATTCAATTTTGTTAAAAAGAATCATGTTGACCCAGGGTCAACGCAATCAAAATCTTCAAAGGACAAAGCGGTGTTCTCAATTACAAGACCGGCAGATACATCCGTTACCTTTGATGTCGATTGACCAAACCGGTTGACATTAGTAATAAATTACATGTCACAATAAGGGGTATATAAGTATAAGTGAAAAAAATATCAGTTCTGCATTTTATGGCACATTATTAAAACCTTGCTCCTTAAAAGACGATGTTTACTATGCTGCTTTTTCCACTGATTGGGCTATCAGTCCAACACAAAATCGATGTTGCAAGGAATCACTCCGGGGGTACGATTGTCGGAAAAATCTGCGGGGTGACCCGTGTTTCTGTGTGTCCTTTTGTGAGGTGACCCGCTTCAACATATTTGTGGAGATAGGACGCACCACCCACACAGTGGTGGTACCCAAGGGGCAGATAAACTTCCTAACATCAGGAAAGAGGGTCCGATATTGTCAAAGTAAGTTTGTTTTTATTGTCTTGTTAAATCTTTAAGAAAAAAGATTTATTAAAAATCTTTATTAAAAAAATCTTGCATCTACAATTATCATTGATCCGCCACTGCTGCAGTTTCCGGATCAGGATACCTAATTTATATCGAATTTAATTTATCAAGATGGAGGAAGAGGTAAAAAAAAAAAACGTCACGCAACTATAGATACGTTTTTTTTAACATCTTTAACACAATGAACACAAATTTTTGTTTAAAATTTTTTATCCCCCCCCCCCCCGTGGAAAAGAAAGGAGGGGTAGGTTTAGAGGATTTTTAAAACAAAAAAAGAAAATTGAGCAGAAGACGCGCAACTGACAATTTATCTTCAACTCTTTTAATTAGATGGAACAACACTCATTCAGATTCAAAATTCATTTGAAATAAAAAAAAATTCCATAGAATATATCAAGGTATTATTGTTACACAATATACACATGACACAAGAGAAAGAGTTGCATGATTAATAGGAAAAAGACATAAGAGGAATAAACTACATATACACATGGCCTGACATGGACATAAGTTTTGAGCAAAATATTTGTTTTATATATAAATATATATCTTATGTAAGTGTAGTAGATGTATTTTTTAATAAATCAAATAGTTAGGTACATAACATAAATCTAAAACCTTTTTATTACTTAGAAGGTTTTAAGCTATTACAAGCACCCCTTTTAGATCCACCTTCACTTTTTTTTTTTACACAGACATTTCATACATTGGTCATACACTTGAATTCTATTGGTAAAGAGGTTTTATATTGTCCAGAGCAAAAATTTGAATCTTATACTCATGTAGACATGTATAAAGTTATCTGGAAAATTTTATGTAAATATATTCTTTTTTCTGACACAAATTCCCAGACAAAGATAGAGACATAATCTTATCATCACTGATATATAATTACATAGTTATTAGTCAGATGGGCTTGGCTCCAAAAATCCATATCATTTGAATTATTTCTGCTTGGGATTTTCCCATTACATATATATGCATACTTATATCATATATGAAAGAACACTTTTTTACATATTAACAGATAAGACTTTAATTTTACTACTTTTTTTAATAGAAAAAGATATTACAACCATACAGAATTTTGAGGGCACCTCCCTCCCCTCAACCGGCACCATCGCCACCATACAGAGAAAAGGACCAGCAACCAGGGAGGGTGGTGGTGGCACAACAGGCAGCACCACTTCAACCAGAAAGAATAGTGGTGCCACCACCCAAATTACCACCACTGAGGATCCCTCGGGCCCCCTCACCCACCACAGAGTTGAATGATTTAATTTTAAGTACCCCTGAGAGCCGTAATACTACCTTACTAGTTATAGGTAATTTTTTATGCAAATGTTGATACACATCATCAAAATTAATTGTCTATTGTTAAAAGATAATAAGAAAAAAAAGCATCACTTTGATATTAGTCAGAGAGCGATAGCATTAGCTGTTGACATAAAAGGCGATGCGGTCGAAAAAAATTATCACTATCAATGTATACTTTTCTACCCACTTGATCACCGTGCAGGGAAACATTCAAAACAACTACTTTCATTAGGTAGATGAGGAATTTTCACACTTAAAATCTGTTGTGGAAAATGTGTCCACACATGACAACTCGGAGACGAAAATAAAAAAAAAAAACTTACTTGATGTGTCCGCCGAGTATGACCAGTTTCAATCAACTTCTTGATTACCCAAAACAAAATGTACAAATGTTAATTGATTACTTTATTCTTTATGTTTTTAGGAATACCCATTGGTACCATTGTGTTTATCTTCATGATCATTGCTGTGGATAAGAGATTGCTTGATTGTTTGTTGTTTAACGTCCCCCTCGAGATTTTTTCACTCATTTGCAGACGCCACCACTTGCCTGTGGAGGGCTACACATTTTGTCCTATGCTCGGCACTCAGGGTTTTTGAGCAGTGAGGGATCTTTTTCGTGCCAGCACCCACTGCGACACGGGACCTAGATTTATACGGTCTCATCCGAAGGACCGGTCTCCACATCCCGCAGTGGGATCCGAACCCGCGACGTAAGGATTGACTCCTTACTTCGCGACTCTAGAGCAGACGCTCTAACCACTGCGCCACGCGGGAGACTGGTTAAGAGACGGAGATGTTTAAGATGTATTCGTCCTACACATTATGAACGAGATATTACGAACCTTCTCTTGTTACGAACATCATCCCCTTCATCAGTGTCCACCATTTCTATTTTACAGTCACCAATACCTACACTTCATTGTTCACATCTTCATCTTCATCAGAAGCTGATCTATTTTATAAATTTAAAGACTTTATTTTATTTAAAACAACTTTATTGATGTAATGATATATCAAATTGCTTCAGTTTCAACAACAACATCGTTGATTTCAATTTGACAATACATTTTTTTTTCATTGTACATCATATAATTCATTCAATATAACCTCATGTAAAGACTTTTCTTTGTGTTGATGAACAAAATGCATTAAAATTTTAGCCTCTTGATATTTGATTTAGTCATTTTTTTCATAGGAAGGTTGATAACCCGTCGGTGCACCGTCTGTATTTTTACTACATATCCACCACCACACTGTACCTCGGAATGATCCATCATTTTCTTATGGATGAATGGCGTGAGGGTGTCGATGTCTCTCAGTGCTTTATAAAACTGTTGAAATCCAATAGGATTTCCTTTAACATTTGGACTTAATGCATGTTTTATAAGATCACTGATGTAAGAACCCTGAATGACGTCACCCTTGTAGATATTTTCTTTCCAGGACACTACGTCTCCTCCGTATCGTGATAAAAATTGAATTAATCTTTTCGCATTGTTATGATATTTCATGGAATGGTGTGCTCCAAGATTTCTAGAATTCGGGTTTGAGTAGGTGGGTCTTTATCATTGGGAGGGTCCTTCTTGGGTAGAGGGGGTTTCTCCTGTAGACTGTTCGAATTTTCCTCCGATTTCAGCAGAGTTTGGAATTTTTCTTTTGGTACGAGTACTAGTTCTCGAGCCATTTTGAAAGTATTGTAGTGCTGGTTAAATCAGATATTGGGGATTTCGGCATAATGCTTCATCATCCTTCCAAGTGTTAAAGACTTAACTGACTGAATTCCTGAAGAATACATTATAGATCTCCACTGTCAGCTCTTTTTTGTGGGACGTTTCAATACACCTCTCATGAATTTGATTGTCAAGAATTTTAACAACATTGTTAATTATAGAACAGTCTTGCAGAGATTAACAACAACAGACTCCATTTTATTGGATCCTTAGCCTCTAGTCAGTTCCTTCAATTCTTTGACTTGGTTTTCCTTTTGCATATCACTGGGTTTATTGTTCCCTGCTCCACCCTTTGGATTTACGAATGAGCTTGTGTGGACTTGTTATGAAAGTCTTGTTGATAATAAAATTTCATATTTCAATTTAAGATATAGACTTTGCATTCCACTAAATATTTTGATAAGTTAGAATAGGCATAGAAATATGGCATCATCGATTTCAATGAAATATTGACCCTGAACATTTAACATTCATTTAACATGTAAATTTATTCCGACGTCACAGAAAATAGTTTCCTCTACCTACTAGTTTTTATTGATTCTTTCAACAGAAGTGTAAAAAGGGGCATAAGTTTTGAATAGTATGGATTGTGCCTCTTCAAAGGTTTTTTTGTTTTACAGTTATTATGGATGAAATAAAAAAAAAAACTCCTCAGGCTATCTAGAATCAATAAAATTACAAATACTCGGGGGAGGGGGGGGGGCTCCACAAGGTTGAACATGGAAATCCAATAGAAGGTATAACAGATAGTAAAAAAGTAGCCAGGAAGTGTAAGGCAACGTGCAAAACAGTCGATTTTAAATGTTCACATTCACGATTAAAATTTCCCGAGGTCTATCGAGGCCAAGGAATTTGAAAAAGTTTGGGGATTAATTCTTCGTAATGCAGATGCATAACAAGGTAAACATCTGAATTTTGTAACAAGATTTTACACCGCGAACGGAGATCTATATATTTTGTCTGTATTTATAAACGTCATAAATGACGATTTGCCTCCGTCACAGCCAAAATGACATGAGTCAATGCTATTCAAGTACAAAAACATTTGAAATTACGGACACATTGTGTAATTTTTAGCCGGGCTTATTGCTCAGAGAGCAATTGCCGGCTTATGTGATCCTATTCAAGGCAGGATGTTGACCCCATAGTAGCCATTTTAAAGTTACGTGCAAAAATATAGTTCCTATACTCTCAACCGCTTTTGAGATAATACAAACGCTAAATAAAGCAACAAAAAATAAAACGAAGTTTATCTATATAAAATAAATATTAGTAGTAATGACTTTGAAAACTTCATAAGTCAAAGAACATAGTTTATTAGCGTAAGGATTTTTGATAATCAGTGTTACCGTAGTTCTCTACACATACGAGGTAAAGAAGGAGAGAGAACCAGACTGGCCTGTTTGTTTACATTCCGCTGCTGTACCAGATTAATTCTGATTCTGACAAAGTCGGACCGTGGTATTAGGATTGAAAAAACTCACTGTCAGTGTCTTATCATATATATTGATAGTTTTAAAATAATAATTTTTTCATCAGAATATTAACGTGATTCATGTAAGAAATCCATTCTACTCTGTAAATGAGCCCGGCTCTCTGTACTTCTGAGTACTTTGATTTAATATGTAGGAGAAAATCGGGAAAATAAATGAAACAAATCTGTGAGACCTCCCCCCCCCCAAAAAAATGATACTTCAAATAAAAATGGCCACATTTTTAGGTCACCTGAGTAAACTCGGGTAACCTATTGCTATCTGTTTCCGTCCGTCGTCGTGCGTCGTCCGTTAACATTTGAACATTTTCAGCTTCTTCTCTTCAACCACTGAACCAATTTCAACCAAATTTCGCACAAAGTATCTATGGGTGAAGGGGAACTAAAATTGTGAATTTCATGATCCCTGGGGCCAAAACCACAAAAATTAATGCAATCTTTAAAAATCTTCTTCTTTACTCCTGGACATTAAGCAGTCAAACTGTTTGCATGATTGTAATCAGCATTAAGTCCTCTACCATAATTGTGAAATTCATCGCCCCAGAGTCAGGGGTTCTTGTGCTAGAGCGGGGCTAAATAAGTATATGGTGAAAATGCATTGTTTCTTTGAAAATCTTCTTCTCTGTTCCTGGGTATTAAATAAAGTAACTTAGTGCATAGTTATGATGAGCAAAGGTGCCTCTACCGTAATTGTAAATTTTATGGCCCCAGGGTCAGAGGTTCTGGTGTTAGAGCGGGGCTCAATAGATCATATAGTGACAATACATGAATTCTTTGAAAATCTTCTTCTCTGCTCCTCGGTATTAAATAAACTTACTTAGTGCATAAATATGATGAGCAAGAGTGCCTCTACCAATTAAAAGTGTGAATTTTATGGTCCCAGGGTCAGGAGTTGTGGGGTTAGGGCGGGGCTCTTAGATTACATAGTGAAAATACATGAATTCTTTGAGAATCTTCTTCTCTACTCACGGTATTAGATAAATTTAATGTATAAATATGATGAGCAAGAGTGCCTCTACCAAAAGTGTGAATTTTATGGCCCCAGGGTCAGGGGTTCTGGTGTTTAGGCGGGGCTCTATTAATTATATAGTGAAAATACATGAATTCTTTGAAAATCTTTTTCTCTGCTCCTGGGTATTAAATAAACTAACTAATTGCATAGTTATGATAAGCAAGAATGCCTCTTCCAAAATTGTAAATTTTATGGCCCCAGGGTCAGGGGTTATATAATGATTATGCAGTGAAAAATTACATTAAATCTTTGAAAAAAAATTCTCTGTCTCTTGGTATGAAGCAGATGAATTACCTTTATGGTTATGATGAGCAAGGGCCCTACTCTTCCAGAATTGTGAATTTCAAGGCTTCCATAGGGGGGGGGGTGTACTTATGTTTTTAAAATGAATGAACTGTTTGAAATCTGCTCCTTGGTATTTATCAAATATTTTTGAAATGCAAGGGTTCCTTTTCAAAAATTGTGCAGTGTGTGCATCTAAGCCTAGGGATCAGGGTTTCATGTGTGTTAAGGGCACTATTAATTATTGCTGAATATTAATGATATGATGAAATGCATTTTTTGTTCCCCTACCCTGCCTATGAGTATTAAGTAACCAAGCTAAGCAACTGCTAAATGTATTGTTATGATTATCAATGGTGCATCTTTCAAAATTGTGAATGCCATAGCATCTGGCTTAAAACATGAATCAAATTCAATAACTGCAAAGTTGTTGCATAATACTCAGGTGACCTATAAGGCCCATAGGCCTCTTGTTTTTAAATAGGGACGTTGATGCTATAAAAGGGGGTTGTGGCAACTGGTTTTGGAAAACATCTTCAGACTACTTTAACAAATATTATGTTTTGAAGTAATCTCCTCCCTCACGGACGTACAATACCACATGTACAACATGATGTACATGCCTGCTTCAAATTACAAAATTAATTTACAACAAGAGAAGTTTGTAAAACATTTATGCCCCTCTCCCCCCTAATTGGAATATTTTTAAGTCCAAAGGGCATAACTCTATCTAAAATGGTGCAATCCTACCCAAAACATTTCTTTACCTAGATATTCAGCTGAAAAATCTGTATACTAAATTTCATTTCAATATTTGCAACCCCTGCAAAGAAAACAAATGGAAACTGCAATTAAGTGGAATTTTTCTAAGTCCAACTATAACAAAAAGGATGCGATCGTACCAATAACAGAACTTGACCTAGATATTCATCTGATATATCTGTATACTAAATTTCATTTCAATGTGTGCAACGTCTGCAAAGAGAATGAACGGAAACTGCAAATAAGTGAAATTTTTCTAAGTCCAAGGGGCATAACTCTGTCAAAAATAATGTGATCATACCCAAAAGAGAACTTGACATTTTTAGATATTTTCCTGATAAACCTGTATACCAAATTTCATTTCAGTATGTGCAACGGTTGTGAAGAAAATGAACGGAAACTAAATGGACCGACCGACCGACCCACGGACAGCATTAAAGCAATATGCCCTCCCTTCTTTGAATTTTTTTACAGATTTAAAATATTTGTAAACAAACATAATATTCTGGAAATTTTATTTGAGAGATATTTTTGCATGGAACGGCTCAATTGTTAGTCCATTATGTATGTACCGAATCGACAACGGATTTTTCAGTTATTACCTGATTATTACAAGGAGCACACGGCGGGTGTGACTGGTCAGCAGGATATGCTCACTCCTCCATGGCACCTGATCCAACCTCTGATGTGTTGGAGGTTCGCGTTTGCTCTGCTCCTATTTTGCATTGTTTTATGGATTTGATATTGATTACTGTTCGTTATCTCCATATCCTTCTCATAAGGAAAATAAAAACTAACACATTTAAATGTAAAAATTAAGTTTATTTGAACACTGACCGAAAAAATGACCCCCCCCCCTAAAAATATATATATATGTTGCTGAACTTCAATGCACATACAAGTGAAGTCAGGCATAGGAATAAGATAACATGATGGCTATCAATGCACAGTTTACTGGTTTTCTTTAATGAGTCTTCTCCAAGAAAAAGATCTCAAGGTCACGTTATCCAAACAGCGTTATTCTCATCCTTTGAACTACATTTGGTCTCCTGAACCTAAACACTTTTGTGCCGACAGCTTCCATCTGCTGATCGTTATTCCTGGCCAAGAACTCGAAAGTCTGGTGTTTTGAGTACTTCATGTTTAAATTGTTTGATCTGTAAAATCGTAATTGAATGGTTTGCAATTAAATGAAGACAATGTTTTAAAGGTTAAAGAATACTAGTACAATGTAGGGTCAATAAACACACACACACACACACAAACACACACACACACACACACAAAATTAAGAAACAACACGTCAAAAATTTTATAGACAGGAATAGAAAAGTGGCAGCACATATTTTGGACCTAAAATGAGTAAGGTGTCTTCACTGTCCTCGAAGATCCTGATATACTTTTAGCAGACTTCTCTTTTCCTGTAAAATTAAAAAAAAAAAATTAGGATCAATAAATTAAGCCTAATTCTTGATGGATTTTGAAACATTTATAACTAGAACTGTCCAATAGGGACAAATATCCCCCGCTGGGTTTTTCAGAGAAGGTGCCAATTCAAAATACTTTATGGATCTAGAGGTGTTCACTATTTACTTGTAAAAATTCACAGTAAAATATAAGTGCTCATTATGTTTCTTAATGAGTGAAGCAAAAGTGCAACCAAATGAAACATCAATACTAATAATACATTGTAATTCAATCGTAACATTTTTTAAATTTCTACATTAAAGAAATATGCAATTATATAAAAATAAGCAATCATGTGTCATGACACTCTGCAAACTAATTGTTGAAAAAAAAAATCAAATTAATCTTGATATATCAAATTCATTTTGAAAATAAAAAGCTGGTCATCCAGTAATGAAGTGCTTTGACAGACAATAAATTACAATTAAGAGAAGAGAGATCTTTAATTCTTGTGCCTTATTCCCTGGAGATTTGATAACACACACACGCTTGAGAAGAGATATGCCTTAACAACCTCCAACACCAAACTCATTAATTTATCTTTAACTGGATGCATGTCCAGTCATTATTCCCAAGAGACAAATAAATTTACATTATCTTCTATGTAATGTAAAAACTGTTTTAAACACTTGATGATGTTTCTTTTTTTTAGCCGGGCTTATTGCTCAAAGAGCAATTGCCGGCTTATGTGATCCTGTTCAAGGCAGGATGTTGACCCCACAGTCGCCATTTTAAAGTTACGTGCAAAAATATAGTTCTTACTCTCAACCGCTTTAAATTTGAGATAATCCAAACGCTTAATAAGCAACAAAAATAAAACGAAGTTTTATCTATATAAAATAAACATTAGTAGTAATGACTTTGAAAACCTCATAAGTCAAAGAACATAGTTCACTAACGTAAGGATTTTTGATAATCAGTGTTACCGTAGTTCTCTACACATACGAGGTAAAGCAGGAGAAGGAACCAGACTGGCCTGTTTGTTTACGTTCAGCTGCGGTACCAGATTAATTCTGATAAAATCGGACCGTGGTATTAGGATTGAAAACCTCACTATCAGTGTCTTATCATTTATATTGATAGTTTTAAAATAATTTTTTCATCAGAATATAAACGTGATTCATGTAAGAAATCCATTCTACTCTGTTAATGAGCCCGGCTCTCTGTACTTCTGAGTACTTTGATTAGTTTTTATGAGTTGTTTTAAGCTGTACTAGTTCACATTTTTGTACAGATATTCTAGATTCTATCTCTCAAACCTTATAAATGAGCCCAAAATGAACAAGTCAATTTAAATAAAAAGTAAAACCTGTAAAATGCAGAAAAATTAACAAATAAAGTTGAAAATTCCAGGTGCACACCTTCATATGGTGAATAATAAGTGTGCAAATTTTCAGATAAATCCTTGCAATAGTTTGTGAGAAACGGTCTGGACAAGACCACAAAATAAAAATGAAAAAACACCTGTAAAATTCAAAATAATGATCCAATCAATATGAAAATAGCAGGTGCACACCTTCATATGGTGAATAATATGTGTATAAATTTTCAGACAAATCCTTCCAACAGTTTTTGAGAAATCGTCCAGACAAAATCTCGTCTACAGACAGACAGACAGACGGACATGGTGATTCCAATATACCCCCCTAAACTTCGTTTGCGGGGGGTATAATTACATATATAATTCATTATGAGGCACGGTGAGATTAACGGAGTTAAAAAATGTTGTTTTTTAATTTAAACTCTGTTAGCAAAAAGTAATTGACTAGACTTACCACTGTTGATAAGTTGCACTACGTGTTGGGTACACAGTCGGTTGTGGTAGGCAATGTCTTTTTCTGTTATCATTTTCTTATTTAGAGCCTTAATAAAGAGGTAAGAAAAAATGATAAATCTCTTCTGTTGAACTGGTAAACAAAGATAAATACATGTTCAAAATACCTTAAATATACTTGTTACATTGTGAATGGTTTCAAATCTATATAGGTCTACTTTTATCAAAGTGAAAATTTAGATCGTCTTACCAGCGATCTCTCTTTTGACTGAGTATGTAAACCCAACTCGTTTGTCAGCCGTCTCCTTGCCATACAGGAAAATCAGCATTTGCAGAATGTTTCGTCTCTATAAAATAAATATTCATGCCAATTTTTATGGTAAGTGTTATAGATCTTTCTTTATATGTAAAGTCATTCGTGTAATCAGCCGATGCTTGCATTCAAACGTGTTCTTTAGTACGCTTTATTAATTAACTTTCTTAAAATTAATAAGAAATGTAATCATAGCATACAGGCCTAGTTTATGCTGAAGCTTACTACTTGGGTCATGGCCCAGGTACTGGTTCTTGATAAATACTCTTAAAAAATTGTTTAAAGACATTCCCCCCAGTCCTGTCTCCTAATCTCTCCACTTCGCAAAACAATATATCCTCAAAGTAACTTCCGATCTTTTGAAAAGGTACAGAAAGAGTATGGTTCATTACGTTTGTTACGTCAGAAGATTATGACGCATTCTTATTATGATGACATCAAATAGTTGAGCACTCTCTAACCCGACTTTTCACACTTGCAAACTATTTTGTCCAATTTTAAATTCGCCCAGTCATAGTTCTGTTTAAAAATATTTCTGTGTACTTTCGCCCCGTTTTAAATCGCCAATCTGAGTCTACGACGGAAGAGACGAAAATTAAACGTGGGCGAATTTCCCTGTATACAGTTAATATTATAATGGCATGACTTTTGATAGAAATATACCGAGATTGCCAACATAATGGGTGTGACCGGTCAGCATAGGATACTCACTTCTCCACGGCACCTGACCCCACCTCTGATGTTTCGGAGGTCCGTTTTTGCACTAAGGATGAGTTCAAGCAGACTCGGGTCACTTCAGACAAGAAGAGGAAAGCAGCTTCTGAAACTTGTCAAGGAAACAGCTGAAAAAGCTTATCGTCATAAGCATGTAGACGTGAAAGAAAGTTTACATGTAGATACCGGTAGTACTTTAGAAACAAAGTTAATGGAAGTTGTAATAAAACATGGGGAAAAGCACATAAGGGAAAGGGAGGAACGAGACGGAAAAAGAGATGAGCGAGTTAAAGAAAAAAAATTACCTGCTAAGACAATTTCTGTAAATTTAAAAATAAATAGAATGAAATACATGTGTGGAAAGGGACTACATTAACAATATATTTTCTTTTTTCAGGTCCCTATAAATTTTATGAATTGCAAGTGCACATTTTTAAGACTATTTTTGAATTTTTTGAAAGATATGATCTTAGTTGTAAATTGTATTTAGTTTGCCAAAAATGCAAAAATTTGGCCTACCTCTCAAGAACTGAAATGCTTATTCACATCAGTACACTTACAAATTTGTAAAGTTGATGCCAGACCCTTTAAAAAATTACTATAATTGGCCAATATGGTGGACAGAAAACCAGTGATGTACAGCCAATTAATCCTATCTTACACGTCTACAGTTGATACAAGCCCAGACATTGCTCTTCCATGCTTGCCAAAAAATTTACCACCAGATAGACTGATTACCAACTTATTTGATCATTTAAGAATTTTAAAAAAAATCTTATCCTTCAAAGATTATGTTAGAGAGAATTATTTTTTTTAGTTGATGTGTTCTTTGTCACATTAGGTTATTGGTTTTGAATCTTGTGTTTTTTGATAACAGAGCTGTTGGAGAACTGAAATATATATTCTAGAAAAAAGTCCAGCTCTTACATATTGTTTGGAGAATGCAATATGGAAACTGTTTTGGACTATCATATTTTTACAGAAATATCCAATAAAATGGTGGGCCAAGTTAACTTAAATCTTAATACTTTGGAAATTGTCCTATCATCTGTATTGTGAAACGCAAGAGCAGGGTACAAAGCTTAGTGGCTAACAAGGCAGCTGTTTCTTAGGTTGAATACATATAAGTTGAATTTTTTTCTAGATTTTAGCCGTCATACGTAATGAATCTGTGAAAGATTTGCTTTAAATTCTAGTCAGAAAAGATCCCTTAAAAATTTGTAATGTATGAAACAGACAGACGCACAGACAAACGGGAAATTGACAACAGATTTGATTAAAAATGTATCCCTATTTATGGCATGCCTCAGAGATAATTGTGTTAAAATTTCAAGCATCTGCAATCAGTAGTTGCTGAGAAATGTGCGACAAAAAATTATGTATGAAAATGGACAGACGCACAAACAAACAGGAAGTTGACATTGGATTTAAACAAAAATGTATCCCACTGTATGTCATACCTCAGGAAAGATTGTGTCAAAATTTCAAGCATCTGCGCTCAGTATTTGCTGAGAAAACTGCGACGAAAAATTTGTTACAGACGGACAAACAGAAGGACAGACGGGCGGACGGACAGACAGACACACAAGGGTTAGACAGTATACCCCCTCTCGTTCGGAGCGGGGGTATAATAAAACAGTATTGTAGCTTGCTTTAGGGTGTTCCAGAAAAAAAGTTTTTACAAACATTGTCTGTACCTCTGAGTAATACATGTCATGAGTTAATAAAGTAAGTAAAGCTAAAAAAAACATGCCCAAATAATTAAGGACCCTTAATTTCACACAATAATTTTGTACGCAAGTATGTACATGTATTACTTTTACTTTAGAATTAAAATATTGTATTTTTTAAAAAAATATTTGCAACAATATTTGATTTCAAAGATAGCACACTGCATAGAGCATTTGAAATTTATGAGATTTTATAATATTCAGAATTTTATTTGAAGTATTACAACATTTTCAGGTTAAACTATGTGATCAAAGAAGGTTCCAGACATAGACTTTGCTGATGTTTTTGTACACCTGATTAACCTTGGTTGGGATAAAATAAAATCGCATTCATTCCTACAAAGAAGAAAGGGGTTATTTGTTGTATCACAACAATCACGTTGTCCGTGTTCGAGTCTGATTATTTGATCCATAATATTCTTATATCATGTGCAGAACAACGCCAGAAACCCGTCAATCAGACCACCCTTATACAACATTGTTACTGGTAATGGTTGATGGCAATGTCCTGTCAGGTGGCTGCTCCTGTGTTGCGTAAGTCCAGCTTTGTGCTTTATTTTTTATCACAATCATAGTATTTATCATATGAATAATGTGAATCCCAAAATCAATTATTAACATGCTACTTTTTCTGTTTAAGTGATGATGGTTCTTGCAAGCACTGCACGTCCCTGCCATTTGCTCTTGCAGCTTTTTGTGACCGCCATAAGGCTAGGCATACAAAGGTGGGGACCGATTGTAAGTGTGTTTGGGACAACCCCAGTAAGGAGCCTTGTCGTGTCAAGAATGTATTCTCCACAGGAAAGTTCCGCTGATTCCAAACAAAAAAGATTACCAACCGTGCTCTACACTCACCACTGAGGTTAACAGAGAAGTTTAGAAAAAAGTGTACACGATGTGTCAAGGTACAGGTGCGCTGCTATTACATACATTATACCCCCACACACACACACTTACAAAAGTTTTGTATTGTAATGCAGCTGCACATTTGTAAGACGACCATTGTCCCTAAAGGGAATTAATATCAAAGACATGTTAGGGTATGTTCAGTCCCCTAAAAAATATCCTTCACCACATAATGCTGGGTCAGTCTGAAAGAGTGGTGATTGCCGAAGAACTCGATTCTCCTGCACTTTCCCAAGGAAATCCAGCAAAAATGTTTGTAAATCTTAAATCCTCTTGAACTACTTGCAAAAAATAGAATAATAATCCTTTCGATTATACATGTAGTAGTCTATCCCCCTGAACAATAGTTTCTTTCTCGAAATGTTTGTTCCATCTATCTTTCCAACAATACCTAGGAAGTGTTTAAATTCCATGAACATATCCTTCATTTCTTATTGTTCTCAGGCGTTTGCCATAAAATTATACTCAATAAGTAATCATGTATAAATCATATCAAACTACGTATTGCATAGGAGGCCATACTTTCGCTCACACCTAATCTGTCAGCTATGGCTGCATATTTATCCCGGCTAGCCATGTACCACAAGAATATAAGAAGGCGATCTTCAAGAGGTATTTGTGGTGATCCCTAAGTAGAATGTCTGCATAGAATCCCTGATACACCCTGTTCAACACATATCTCAGAAATTTTACCTCTGAGACATTCCATCCTTATTCTGGAAACTCCAAAAAAAAGGTTTTAAATTCTTAATCACGAAAATGTAATGCAACACTGCCTGTGTAATTGTTTTGTCTGTGTCTCTTCTGTGGGATTGACTTATTTGGTGATGAACTAAATGACAATTTCGGAGGTAACACTCTCCTAAGGACCCCTTCAGACTCGTACTGCTCGCTTTTATCTGAAAATTTCACCATACGTACAGTGTATGGTCCAGCAGGAGGATTTCGCCCAACTAGACATCCACTTACACGTATCGTTCCGCAGAATCTGCTGCCTCACTCATGGGTCATTTTCTTGAATGAGTAAAGCATCCTACTTGATCTCGGTGTTGGAGATGTGGTTCTCAAGAAAGCCTCAAAATGTTTCCCACCGCCGGTTATATAAAATTAGTTTTGTTGTCTATATCAATTTAACTTGGTGTTTGTATTGAATAAACAGTTGCTTTCTATCAAACTGAATCGACCCAGTCCCTTTTGACGCCAACAAGAGGTGAAAATGGCAGTAATTGAGAAGAAAAAAATCGATGATTACAACTGAAAAGATGAAGAAGAAGGAACCAACATCAAAACATGAAAGTCACCCTGATGTAGAGGATAGAATAAGACTTGATTCAGATTGCAATCCCTTCTCAAGTGTTTCAGACTCCGGTTTTTACCACTTTAAGGGCGATCCATGAGATTGACCAGGCCACATTCCCATCAAAAATCATCAGTATTCAAACTTACCAACCCTGACGTCCATTAAGACATGGATCGAAGTGAATGAGAAATGACGAACTTGATTTTCAATTGTAATTACACACTCACTAAAGTGTACAATCCTTTGTCGCCGCATGTACAATATTGTAACGTATTTGTTGATCTCAATGTTTGTACGACCTACTTTATTAGTCTATTAGATTTCATGTACGACTTGTCTATTGTGTCTTCTGTGTGTTTATGTTGACTTCCGGTTTAATAAAGTTCTGTTTATCCTGAGTCTTCATCTGCCCCGAACAGGCACGAATATGAAACATGGTGGCAGCGTTATAAACTAAAGAACCTAATCTTTTGCGATACCTAGCCATGGATAAATTGAAAGCTCCGGAAACGCTGAATTTCGATGCTACAGATTTAGCACACACGTGGAAAAAATGGAAAGAAGAATTCTCGCTCTATGTTGACCTAGCAATGGCAGAATCAGAGGAGAAACAGAAGGTAAAAATGCTTAAATACCTCATCGGAACACGTGGAAGAGAAGTGTATGACACACTAACATTCACTGATACTGAAGATAACAGAACTTTGAAGGTAATTTTAGAGAAGTTCGATGCCTATTGTAACCCTATGAAAAACGAAAGTGTGGAACGATACAAGTTTAATTTTAGGAATCAACAAAGTGGGGAAACAATCTACAGTTATGTGACTGAACTTAAGCTTTTAGCAGCACATTGTGGCTTTGGCGATTTAGAGGAATCGTTAGTCCGTGACCGCATTGTTTGTGGAATTAGAGACTTGCATCTACGTGAAAGACTTTTACGTGAATCGAACCTAACACTGAAAAGCTGTCTTGATATATATGCAGGGCATCAGAATTTTCAAAGGAGAGAATGAAGGAGATTGAGACTCCAACAGCAGCAGAAGTACACGCTCTGAGAGGAAACGGCTACAAACAAAAGACTAATCTGCGCAGTGCTCAAGCGACACCAAAATTGTTAGCTAAAAACTGTATGTATTGCGGACGTAAACATGAAGCTAGCAAACTCAAGTGCCCAGCCTATGGAGAAACATGCCACAAATGTAAAAAGAAGGACCACTTTAAAGCGATGTGTGGACAACACTCGAAGTCAACGCATAAGTCTGGACAGAAACTAGGTAAATACAACAGAAAATTACATCAAGTTACTGATAAGGACTCAGACTCTGACTCTAATGAAAACTACTATGACACAATCCGAAGTGTCACGTCTGAACTAAAGAAACATGTTTATGCAACTATGAATATCGGCAAAACACCCAAGTTCCAAGTCGACAGCGGCGCAAGTTGTAATGTTATTCCGATAAGCAAGCTAGATGAGAGCGGATCCTACTACAAGCTCACCAAGTCAACAACTGTACTAACTACATACGACAAGTCACGGATCCAGCCCCTAGGAAAAACAAGTCTGAAACTTGTAAATCCCAAAACCAAAGAACTCTATGACACCGAATTCGTTGTAGTGAAGCAGGACACAACACCAATACTGGGCAGTCAGACCATTCAAAGGATGAAACTAGTAACTATTCATTATGACAACATTCTAACTGTTACTGAGGAAACATTAACAGAAGAGTATGTTTTCAGCGAATACAAAGATGTGTTCGATGGTACAGGATGCCTAGCAGGGACATATTCACTCCAAACTGACCCATCGATAAAACCTGTAGTCCATCCGCCTAGGAAAATTCCAGTAGCTCTGAGGGACAAGCTCAAGACAGAGCTGGAACGGCTTACAGCGAAAGAAATAATTACCCCTGTTACCGAACAAACACCGTGGGTAAACAATCTCGTCATTGTGGAGAAGCCTAACAAATTAAGGATTTGTCTCGACCCTCGTGATGTGAATGGGGCCATTCAGCGCAGCCATTACCCAATGCCCACAGTCGAAGAACTCTTACCAGACTTGAACAAAGCGAAGGTATTTTCTGTTGCCGATGCCAAAAATGGATTCTGGCATGTTCAACTTGACAAGGCCAGTTCAATGCTAACAACCTTCAACACACCGCATGGTCGCTATCGATGGCTTCGAATGCCATTTGGACTAAACTCAGTGCCAGAGGAATTTCAGCGGCGACAAAATCAGACTGTAGAAGGACTGCATGGAGTACGTTGTGTACATGATGATATTCTGATCTTCGGAGAAGGCGCGACTGACGAGGAAGCTTATCGGGATCATGACCGCAATTTCCGAGCACTTATGGAACGCTGTAGGGAAAAGAATCTGAAGCTAAACAAGGAGAAACTGAAGTTTAGACTCAAAGAAGTTCGGTTTGTGGGACATCTACTGACCAGCAGTGGAGTTCGTGCTGACCCAGACAAGGTCAAGGCAGTGAAAAATATGCCCACACCCACTGATGTGTCAGCTGTTCGACGATTTGTAGGTTTCGTAACCTATCTCAGCAAGTTTCTTCCCAGGCTTAGCGATCTTTGTGAACCTCTTAGAAAACTGACTGTTCAAGATGCAGAATGGAGCTGGCTTGAAGCCCATGATAAAGCCATACAAGAGATCAAGACACTAGTTTGTAAAAGTCCTGTCTTGAAATATTATGATCCTAAAGAGGAATTGACACTCCAATGTGATGCTTCGCTAACAGGATTAGGAGCGAGCCTATTGCAAAATGGACAACCAATAGCCTTCGCAAGCAGAGCTCTCACGGATGCAGAGACCCGTTACGCTCAAATCGAGAAGGAGATGCTAGCAATTGTATTTGGCTTAGAACGTTTTCACCAGTACACCTATGGACGCTCAGTACATGTGGAAAGTGATCATAAGCCTCTAGAATCTATCGTGAAGAAATCGCTATTAGCAGCACCCAGACGTCTTCAACGAATGCTGCTCCGGTTACAGCAGTATGAGTACACAATTTCTTATAAACCAGGAAAGACTATGTATCTTGCAGATACATTAAGCCGACCTTACCTTAATGAAACAGGGACAACGAGCTTCGTAAGGGACTTAGAAATTGTAAACATGGTGCAGTACTTACCCATGACTGATGTTAGACTTTCCGAGATTCGCAAGCACAGCTATCAGGACGAGTCATTACAAGTTCTCATGGATGTCATACTTCATGGTTGGCCTCAGAAGCGAGAAGAAGTCCCTCACCTTGCAAGACCATACTTCGACTTTAGAGATGAGCTGAGTGTTCAGGATGGAATTCTATTTAGGGGTGAGCGTGCAATAATCCCTAAAGCAATCCGTTTGGATATGATGCAGCGAATACATTCCTCGCACTTGGGAATTGGAGGATGTCTTCGCCGAGCAAAGGAGTATGTTTTCTGGCCTGGAATGCACTCTGAAATTTCTCAGTACATACAAAGTTGTGAAACTTGCCAGATGTTTGAAACCAAACAACAAAAGGAAACCCTGATACCTCATGATGTTCCAGACAGACCTTGGATGAAGGTTGGAACTGATCTGTGCTCATTTGCTGGAAATGACTACTTAGTGACTGTTGACTATTTTTCAAATTTTTGGGAAATAGATTTCTTGGAGAACACAAAACCTACAACAGTGATCAGGAAATTGAGGAATCATTTTGCTCGCTATGGAATCCCAGACATTGTCATTTCGGACAATGGCCCTCATTTCAGCTGCAAGGTATTTGCTACATTCGCATTGGAATACGAATTCCAACACATCACGTCATCACCAAACTATCCGCAAAGTAACGGGAAGGTGGAACAGGCTGTGAAATCTGCAAAGCGTATAATGAAAAGAGCTCGCAACTCTCAACAGGATGTCTACCTCAGCATTCTTGACTTCCGGAACACACCAACAGAGGGAATGCAGAGTAGTCCTGCACAGAGATTAATGTGCCGTCGAACAAAGTCGCGACTACCAACAACCCCAGCTCTTCTTGAACCAAAAATCCCAATGTCTGCACATGCGGAAATCAAACACAACAAGCATCAACAATGCAAGCACTACAATAGAAACGCAAAGGACCTACCTGATTTAGAACATGGACAGCGTGTCTGGATAACACCAAAACGAAATGATCCAACAAAATCTTGGACAAAAGTGACTATTGCTAGCAAATGAACATTCGGTCTTACGAAGTAAACACAGACGAAGGACAGTCGCTTCGCAGAAACAGGAAAGATATCCGTATCCACAGAGGTAAAAACGAACAACCACGACAACCTGTAGACCTTGATATACCAGATTCGAAACTAGATGCAGACAACCCAAACACTGACAAATCCGACCAGTCGAAGGAGTCCGTTCAAGCACGCGAACCAATAGTGTCCAATGAAACACGTGATCATCCACAAATTCATATTCCGCAACACACCAGATCGGGAAGGGTTGTGAAATTGCCATTGAAATACAATGACTTTGTATCAACTTGACACTGCCATGGCTTAAATGTATATATGAAGTTTTGTAATGCATGCTACTATATGTCCATTTAGTTTAAAGACAAGTCTAGTCTCAGATACATTCTAGTCATATGTCAAATTTGTTAGAATCATTGTAGTCAAGATACATTCTAGTCGTATGTCAATTTAGTTCAATATCAGTTTATCTTTGAAATATGTTCTAGTCAAGTTCTATTTTTATTTCTTAAAGAAAGAGGGATGTAACGTATTTGTTGATCTCAATGTTTGTACGACCTACTTTATTAGTCTATTAGATTTCATGTACGACTTGTCTATTGTGTCTTCTGTGTGTTTATGTTGACTTCCGGTTTAATAAAGTTGTTTTGTTTATCCTAAGTCTTTATCCTGCATCTGCCCCGAACAGGCACGAATATGAAACAAATATAACTAGAATTGCTTCATACTTTGAGTTACATGGTGACTGGTCCTTCGGAAAAGACCGTATATAACGATGTTCTGTGCTGCAGTAGATGCTACTACGAAAAAAGATCTCCCCTGCTCAATGGCCCTGAGTGCTGAATATGGAAAAAAATTGAGTCTCTCCATCGGAAAGTGGTGGCGTCTCCGTATCCGTGAAAAATTATCGAGAGTGGCGTAAAAAAAACATACAATCAATCAAGGTACTCGGAACGCAGTCCCATTGATTGTATATTGTTTAACGTCCTTCGAGAATTTTTCACTCATATGAAGACGTCCCATTGAGCAGAAAAGGATAATGTGTTGTGCAAGCATCTACTACGACATGGAACATGTAGTATGTAAACGTACTGTCTTCACGTCCCACACCGTAATTTGAATCTGCGACATGATCATTAACTCATTACAGGAGAGCGCAGGCTCTCAATCACTGCACCACACGGGTGGAAGATGATGAACTAAACTATTATGAATATTGCAGGGTTTTCTCATTTGGCTTTTAATTGATATTTCATTTGGCAAAAAGTCTTGTCCAGAACCCTCAACAATCTTGTTTCATAATCAAATTAAAGTAATTCCACCCTCCTATGATGTCATAGGTTTTTGCAAAAACTGTAATTAGTTTAAATTCATACCTAATAGAACAATATCTCTTGGAACATTGCTTTACATTAGGTGTAATGATAAATATTGTTAAGTTAAAGAATTTAAAAAATGCATATTTTCTATATTTAATCAATTATTCAATCTTTAAAAAATGTTGACAAGGGCAATAACTCCTTCTTAGGTCTCTTCATTCAGGCATTTGCTTTATTGTAAAATAGTTTCCCTGATATTCACAATTCAAAGGTATCTTTTAAGTATGAAGTATTTAGGAACACTCAGCATCAGAATTATACATTTTAACCAGTTTTTACATATTTTTCATAATACTGTTTACAAAAAATGTGCGAATTTTTTTGTTGTTGACATACACCTCTGTTTATTTATGTTTCGCATCTTAAATAATATGGTGACCTATACATTTTTTGCAATAATTGGAAAGTTTAAAGTATATTAAATGAAAATAAATGCAGTTTTTGTACTTTGAACCTATAAAATTGTGATGGTGGAATCACCTTAAAGCCTGTTACAAAAAAGTCGCCGTTAATTGCGACTCTTTTTGGTACAACTTAAAAAGGTGCGGTAGCGATAGTGTTACGCCAACTCGTACAAATGCAATTCGGATACGAACAAGGAAGAAATGTACAATACGGAAGAATATGCTTCATTACGACAAATTGTCGGACATGGACATATATAAATGGGGTGTATAGTGGTATAGGTGTATTGTTCATTTTTGTGCCGGGCTTATTAATTATCAAAGTGACTACAGAAACAAGAATTTTCGTCAGCGGACAGCCGGATACATATGTATGCACGTTACAATATGTTCAATGAAGGTCTGTCAGGTTGGGATTCATCCCCCGATATCGGCAGACATGTTTACATTTGCGATTTAGCTGTAATTTGTACGGATTTTTAGTCATAACTCCTCCTCACGTTTTGCTATTATGAAGATTCGGAAATACATTCGTTCTGGATTTAGCAGTTATTTTATGTCATGATCCGTCTTTAGTCGCTATAAAAGAGAAAGATTACAAACATGTGATGTCAGTAGAGGTGTGCAATAATACCGGCATTTGGTAGTTGTACTTTTTATAAGCTTCACTAATAATGGGCTAATGGCAATATCTCATGAGAAATAAATTCTCTCGAGGGACATTAAACGTTGTTAAAGATCGATTGTACAATGTATTTTGTTTTAATGTCCCTGAAGAAATATTTCAATAATGAACTTGAAAATAAATCGGCTTCATCTATGTATACTGCCACACAAGTATATAAACGCTGAGAATTGTTAATGCAAGGGTTTTCTGTCAATCTTGCCCACAAGGTGTAACAAACACACTAACACATGCATACGCACATTCGCAATGCTATATCCCCTCCGCAACTAGGTTCGCGAGGGGATAATTATATGATAAGTACGACAGGTAACAAATGGCATTAAGCATGTTGAGTCAAGTGACTATGTTTACAACCAGAAGTCTCTGTCGAGACTGAAGCTCTACTGGTTTGTACTTATAGCAAAGGAAGAGAAAAGTACTTAGGCAGTTGGAAATTGAAACTTTTCAACAGGAAATTGAAACTTTTCAACAGCAATAAAAAGAATAATTATCATGCATCTCAGTGTACACTACTTGCATGGCACATTATACATGTACTATAATCAGACTAAAACTGTATTTGGAGTAGCATTTTGAAAAAAATTCACAAAAATTTCTATTTTTAGTAACCATGGCAACACCATTCATTGAAGTGAAAAACTGATATATAGAATTATGTACCTTAGTGTAGTCTACTTGTGTGCCAAGTTATATTGAAATCAGACCAAAACTGTAGGAGGAGTAGCATTTTGAAAAAAATTTCACAGACATTTCTATTTTTAGTAACCATGGCGACACCAATCATCAAAATCAAAAATCAATACACAGAATTATGTATCTTAGTGTGGTCTACTTGTGTGCCAAGTTATATTGAAATCAGACCAAAACTGTAGGAGGGGTAGCGTTTTGAAAGAGTTTCACAGAAATTTCTATTTTTAGTAACCACGGCAACACCATTCAACGAAATCAAAACCCGATACACAGAATTATGTATCTTAGTGTAGTCTACTTGTGTGCCAAGTTATACAGCAATCGGACCAAAACTGTAGGAGGAGTAGCATTTTCAAAGAATTTTACAGAAATTTCCATTTTTAGCTCTACTGGTCAGAGACCAGAAGAGCTTATGCGATAGTAATGCGTCCGGCGTCCGTCCGTCTGTCTGTAAACAATTTTTCAAAATGCTACTCCTCCTACAGTTTTGGTCTAATTTCAATATAACTTGGCACACAAGTAGACTACACTAAGATGCACAATTCTGTGTATCGGTTTTTGATTTCGATGAACGGTGTTGCCGTGGTTACTAAAAATAGAAATTTCTGTGAAATTCTTTCAAAATGCTACTCCTCCTACAGTTTTGGTTTGATTTCAGTATAACTTGGCATACAAGTAGACTACACTAAGATACATAATTCTGTTCATCGGTTTTTGATTTCGATGAACGGTGTTGCCGTAGTTACTAAAAATAGAAATTTCTGTGAAATTCTTTCAAAATGCTACTCCTCCTACAGTTTTGGTCTGATTTCAGTATAACTTGGCACACAAGTAGACTACACTAAGATACATAAATCTGTGTATCGGTTTTTGATTTCGATGAACGGTGTTGCCGTGGTTACTAAAAATAGAAATTTCTGTAAAATTGTTTCAAAATGCTACTCCTCCTACAGTTTTGGTCTGATTTCAGTATAACTTGGCACACAAGTAGAATACACTAAGATACATAAATCTGTATATCGGTTTTTGATTTCGATGAACGGTGTTGCCGTGGTTACTAAAAATAGAAATTTCTGTGAAATTGTTTCAAAATGCTACTCCTCCTACAGTTTTGGTCTGATTTCAGTATAACTTGGCACACAAGTAGAATACACTAAGATACATAAATCTGTATATCGGTTTTTGATTTCGATGAACGGTGTTGCCATGGTTACTAAAAATAGAAATTTCTGTGAAATTCTTTCAAAATGCTACTCCTCCTACAGTTTTGGTCTGATTTCAGTATAACTTGGCACACAAGTAGAATACACTAAGATACATAATTCTGTATATTGGTTTTTGATTTCGATGAACGGTGTTGCCGTGGTTACTAAAAATAGAAATATCTGTAGAATTGTTTCAAAATGCTATTCCTCCTACAGTTTTGGTCTGATTTCAGTATAACTTGGTACACAAGTAGAATACACTAAGATACATAATTCTGTGTATCGAATTTTAATTTTAATTTTGATGAACGGTGTTGCTATGGTTACTAAAAATAGAAATGACTGTAAAATTGTTTCAAAATGCTACTCCTCCTACAGTTTTGGTCTAATTTCAATATAACTTGGCACACAAGTAGACTACACTAAGATACATAATTCTGTGTATCGGTTTTTGATTTCGATGAACGGTGTTGCCGTGGTTACTAAAAATAGAAATTTCTGTGAAATTCTTTCAAAATGCTACTCCTCCTACAGTTTTGGTTTGATTTCAGTATAACTTGGCATACAAGTAGACTACACTAAGATACATAATTCTGTGTATCGGTTTTTGATTTCGATGAACGGTGTTGTCGTGGTTACTAAAAATAGAAATTTCTGTGAAATTCTTTCAAAATGCTACTCCTCCTACAGTTTTGGTCTGATTTCAGTACAACTTGGCACACAAGTAGACTACACTAAGATACATAAATCTGTGTATCGGTTTTTGCTTGTTGCCGTGGTTACTAAAAATAGAAATTTCTGTAAAATTGTTTCAAAATGCTACTCCTCCTACAGTTTTGGTCTGATTTCAGTATAACTTTGCACACAAGTAGAATACACTAAGATACATAAATCTGTATATCGGTTTTTGATTTCGATGAACGGTGTTGCCGTGGTTACTAAAAATAGAAATTTCTGTGAAATTGTTTCAAAATGCTACTCCTCCTACAGTTTTGGTCTGATTTCAGTATAACTTGGCACACAAGTAGAATACACTAAGATACATAAATCTGTATATCGGTTTTTGATTTCGATGAACGGTGTTGCCATGGTTACTAAAAATAGAAATTTCTGTGAAATTCTTTCAAAATGCTACTCCTCCTACAGTTTTGGTCTGATTTCAGTATAACTTGGCACACAAGTAGAATACACTAAGATACATAATTCTGTATATTGGCTTTTGATTTCGATGAACGGTGTTGCCGTGGTTACTAAAAATAGAAATATCTGTAGAATTGTTTCAAAATGCTATTCCTCCTACAGTTTTGGTCTGATTTCAGTATAACTTGGTACACAAGTAGAATACACTAAGATACATAATTCTGTGTATCGAATTTTAATTTTAATTTTGATGAACGGTGTTGCTATGGTTACTAAAAATAGAAATGACTGTAAAATTGTTTCAAAATGCTACTCCTCCTACAGTTTTGGTCTGATTTCAATATAACTTGGCACACAAGTAGACTACACTAAGAACATTAAAAGAGACTTTATCAACGATCATTATTCTATTTATTGCTGTTGTAAAATTTCAAATCCCAGCTGCTTAAGTACTTTTCTTTTCCTTTGCTATAAGTTCAAACCAGTAGAGCTTCAGTCTCGACAGAGACTTCTGGTTTGTTACCACTGCAACACCGTTCATCGAAATCAAAAACCGATAAACAGAATTATGTATCTTAGTGTAGTCTACTTGTGTGTTAAGTTATATTGAAATCAGACCAAAACTGTAGGAGGAGTAGCATTTTCAAAGAATTTCACAGAAATTTCTATTTTTAGTAACCACGGCAACGCAGTTCATCAAAATCAAAAACCGATACACAGAATTATGTATCTTAGTGTAGTCTACCTGTGTGCCAAGTTATACTGAAATCAGACCAAAACTGTAGGAGGAGTAGCATTTTCAAAGAATTTCACAGAAATTTCTATTTTTAGTAACCACGGCAACACCGTTCATCGAAATCAAAAACCGATACACAGAATTATGTATCTTAGTGTAGTCTACTTTTGTGCCAAGTTATATTGAAATCAGACCAAAACTGTAGGAGGAGTAGCATTTTGAAAGAATTTCACAGAAATTTCTGTTTTTAGTAACCAAGGCAACACAGTTCATCAAAATCAAAAACCGATACACAGAATTATGTATCTTAGTGTAGTCTACTTGTGTGCCAAGTTATATTGAAATCAGACTAAAACTGTAGGAAGAGTAGCATTTTGAAAGAATTTCACAGAAATTTCTGTTTTTAGTAACCACGGCAACACCGTTTATCAAAATCAAAAACCGATACACAGAATTATGTATCTTCGTGTGGTCTACTTGTGTGCCAAGTTATATTGAAATCAGACCAAAACTGTAGGAAGAGTAGCATTTTGAAAGAATTTCACAGAAATTTCTATTTTTAGTAACCACGGCAACACCGTTCATCGAAATCAAAAACCGATACACAGAATTATGTATCTTGGGGTAGTCTACTTGTGTGCCAAGTTATATTGAAATCAGACCAAAACTGTAGGAGAAGTAGCATTTTGAAAAATTGTCTACAGACAGACAGACAGACGGACGGACGCATTACTATCGCATAAGCTCTTCTGGTCTCTGACCAGTAGAGCTAAAAATGAAATGTAAATACAATTTAAGCCCACAATAAAATTAAGTAAGTTAAGCCTAACAAGTAACAACAGATTGATATAATTGCTATGATTATATCAATTGCTATGATTTTTTTCTTTATGTTTTTTGTTCAGTAAAACCAGAAGCTCCTTACATCATGGCTATACAGTTGCTACTTAAGTCTGCTCGGACAAAAGAATCCCACACAGTTAGCTGAAATACTTCCGCATTATCGTAGTGTTCATGTGCACGCTATCGGAGTAAATGTCAGCAACACTGTTCGTAAACCTACGCAAGCGCCAGTAGATTAGACTGCATAACAATCACTTTCTGAATGGGGAAATCGGTTTTGGATAGTTTTTAGAAATGCTACTAGTTTTAAAACAAGAGGCCCATGGGCGTTACAGGTCACCTGAGCATCATGCAACAACTTTCAAATTATTAAATTTGGTCCGTGTTGTAAGGTAGATGCTTTGGCATTTACAATTTTAAAAGAGGCACCATTTCTAATCATAACTATACATTTAGCAATTGTTTAGTTGGTTTACTTCATACCCATAAGCAGGGTAGGGGAGCAAAAAATGCATTTCAACTAATCAGTAATATTCAGCAATAAACGGTAGTGCCCCTACCATATATGAACCCCTGACCCTAGATTCACACATTGCACAATTTTTGAAAAGGCAAAAATACAAATATTAAAGATCAGTACCCATAAATGTTTTATTATCATAAACCTGTTTAATGACTAATAATTACACATCATTATGTAATATTTCTGACATAGACGTGGTCAGATATATGCATGTGTTCAATTAACCACACCTGCTGACATCCTGCGACTGTTTTAAAATATACAATGAGCGGTCGAAAAGTTACACGTAAGAAAATCCCGCTTTGGCGCTACTTTCTTGTGACCTTAAAAGGAAATACCCGGTATCTCTCAGAGACAAATCCTATATCGCAGGATAAATCCCAACCTGTTTGTCGCGGGGTCTGCCCATTAGTACGAAGGTTCACAAGTTCGACTAGCTGTAGAACTGTAGCTCTCCGGACAAAAATGCATTTGAAACAGGGTGGAAAAGACAAACAATCGCAATCCATCTGGTTTTATATTCGTTGGTTTATTGGTGCAATTCAATTGTCCATTGTAGATGTTATAGATGACCCTGTAATATGAAGTAAAATTATAAATCAAGAACAATAACTCTGCATTCAAAGTTTCTAAAGTAAGGTAGTCATGACATAAAATAGAAAAATTTAAAATTAATTATAATCCTTTCATACAAAAATGTTTTCATAAACTTATTACAAATAAGCGTACAATACCAGTATTCATAGTTTCTGATGAATAACATTAAAAACAACTGGAAACGTAAACGTAATGCAAAACTTTCAAATTACATGAACAGAAAAAATAAAATGAGTTAAATATTTTCAAAAAAGCTTGTATGTCTTCAATATTACAGAAATTAAGGACATTTTATTTTTCTACCAAGTGTGTGTGTGTGTGTACACTATTAACCTGTCCTCCCATGACGTGCAAAAGTCTGGCAAATACAAAAACCAGCTGCGTAGTTGTCATTTTAATATATGGTGTTCTAAATGTAACAAAGAATTGACATGTTCAATGTAGGGAATTATTTAAGGAATGTTTTTAAGTTTTGTGTGAGTTATTGGTGTGTGAATCACACAGACTTATCACGTAGGCATATTTCATTAAGCGCGCTAGCACTTCATGAAAAATATGCCTACGTGCAAGTCTGTGTGATTCTCACACCAATAATTCACACAAAACTTAAAACCATTCCTTATATTTACATTTTACATGTTTTGAAGCATGTAAAATATACTTATTATTTAAATTTCTCGCTGCCCTATATCGTTGCATTTTTACTAACGTCACTGCAGCCGTCACCTTAACGCACGTTTCTCCCTGTATATTTCTACGCTTGAGTATACACGAAAATGGTATTCAAGTCAATTTCACTGTTTACTTAGTAGATATACACAGCGAATGTAAATATACATAAATAAATACTTTAGAAAATTGTACTTCAAAATCTGTATAACTTTAATGCACTCATTTTCTCCATTCTATTAATTTCAAATAAACTCTATAATATTTAATACTTTTAAATTTACATAATTTATTTACAGATTTCATACAAATCTCACAAAAGACAAACATTTACTCATACTACCTAGTATATAAATATTCACAAAGTAGGGAAAATAAAGAAATTGCAGGAACCTAAATCAAACACTAACCTGATAACATTAAATCCAGCTCAAAAAAATTTCAAAATATCTTGGAACACTCTCATACCCGTCTGAATGCTTCGGCATACAATAAAATTTCCTCCTGAAATCGCATGACCAGTCCAGAATGATCACTTACTGAACACATCTTTATATAGCTACACAGCTTCATGTAAACCCAAAAGAAAGATAGGTAATACCTTACCTGTCAGCAGACCTGCCAACCCTTCCGCTTTTGGCGTAATTCTTCCGCTTTTCCCCACAAAATTACGCTATTACATCACTTATATTAATTTTACGCTTTTGATAGTTTGGTTTAAAATTCATTATGGACGTCTTATTTTACCCTTAAAGTACGACCTGCTGAAATGAAATTAATAGAGGACCTATACCGTAAGTAATATACCTAGTAGTTACATGTAAACTGGTAACCGAATATTCGAACTAAGACGAGAAAGCACTACTTACGTTAATTATTAAATGATATTGCAATAAGTAAAGCCATTTCTATGCTCAATTTAGTTTATTTTAACATTGCTTTAAACAAGATAGAGAATTGTGAGTGTTAAAAGATGAAATACAATGTTATAATGTATGATCTGTGTAATCATGCAAACGCAAGCCTTCAATTCAGAGATTTGATACAAACTGATCAAATGCTTCTTTAAAGGTGTACGGTTGTATTGAGTTTGATATAGGATACTAGTATTTTACAACACGTTTTTGCAATTATATAAATCGAACAAGAAAGGTTAATACCAGCTTTGTTTAGTAATGTACAATTTCGGTTGTTTTGAGAGAAAATAATGTATTATAACAATCAACAAAAGAGGAAAAATGATTAATTACGCTTTAACCTCTGAAATTCCTCGAAAAATGTACTGAGATTACACCCTTGCAAGGAAAAGGGTAGGCATGTCTGTGTCAGACTTCATGAACAATAAAACACATACTTTAATGTATAGTTTGAATGAAACAAATCTCAATTAACATATTTCAATTTACCTCTGAAAATAATAGCTTTTAAATCAAATTGCAGGAATACGATTTAATTGGAATTAATTGGAAGTACTATATTTTTTCTTATTACCGGTAATAAGCTGAACAAGTTCCGTAACTGTGCAAATATATATATAGCCTAATATATTTATATATTTTGCATAAATATAAGACCAATACCTCTTGTACTTAAAGGCCAAATTCTTTCTTGATCTTGCATTGTTTGTCGTTTGTTCGGTGGTCATGGGTCAAACAATACAATCTGGGTTTTCCCTTGTATATGCGGGTCTTCACAAACATACCTGGCTTTCTTAACAGTTAGATGTGTCACTGGCAAGGAGATGTCATGCTTACGAGCTCTTTTTCTTCCACTGGTTTTCCCCATCATATTTATCATTTACAATACCTATGGAACTGAGATTCTTGTCGCTAACATGGCGTCGATTTTATCCACGAGCAAATTCTCGCTGTTGATGAGACTTTCATCAAAGAAAGAACATTTAATCCAAGGATAATGTGTGATTTGGCTTGAAATGGCTCCAACTCGTACAGAATTGCAGCTAGGTGTCTGCATGCCCCCGTCTGACCTGTAACAGAAATGTTTAATATAAATAGAATTGGGTTTATTATAATTTCAAGTAGTTTAATAAATACTTATGATAAATCCAAATACATTTATATTAACTTAACGTCCCAAACACCCACAATGCCCTGTGATAACATCACCATGTTCTTTCTCAAGTGAAAAGAAAAATGAATAAAAATCTTTACTGATATATGTTTTATCGCCGCAAGTGAGCTAAATATGGATTTTTCTATGCAAATGAGCTAATAAAAATTCATAAATTGTATATTTTATGTACAGAGAAAGTTCAAATTTATTTTCTTATACATACTAAGTACTCACAGTTTATTAATGGAAGTGCACATTATGACGTCATTGTTCTCTCCCATTCAAGGTAATTAATCACATCAACAAAATCATGATACCTCCCAATTTATATATGTTTGAAAATTATAACAAGAATATTTCTTTTTTCCATGAATGCAAATTTTTTTTTTACAGATATTTGTGTGATTAAACTTACAGCCACAAATTTTTTCCCAAGATTCTTCGCCCCGTGTCACATATCAAAACTATGTCTAACGTGAGAAAAATCCTTTCCTACAAAATTATTAAATGTATTCTTTAAAACGTAAAATTTACATTCACTAAAAATGTTCCACTTTATTTTGTATGAGTATCAAATCCAATTCCTATCAATCAATAGATTAACACATGTTGAAACTTTTATGGAAATGTCTGTATGAAGGATTTCTCATGTATGCTTTACCACCAATGTAATGCACCAATCAAATATACAATACTTATTAGTTAACATATTGTAAAATTCATTTCTTTGAATAATTTTTATGTGCATGTATAAACAATGAATCTTTTTCCGTCCTTGTTAAAGAGGGAACAAGCACAGCCATTGAAGAAAAAAAATTATAAATAAAACACATATTTCTACAATGTTTGTAACTTATCACCTATAACATATA
>NW_026929633.1:0-39122 GCF_032062105.1 Saccostrea cuccullata | reverse complement strand
AAATAAGCATAAATTGACTGGAAAAGAAACCATACATGTCAAAATAATAATAGAAAAAAACCTTAAAAGAGGCTGAAATAAAGCCCTACTGATGTAGTAAGTAACAGGTAAAAATAGGCTGTTAGAATTTAAAAAAAAATATTTTGGAGTAAATCTAAGTAAAATAAGCATTAATTGTCTTGGAAATAAACCATAAAAGTCAAAATAATGTGGAGAAAACTTTTAAAAGGGGCTGACACAAAGCCCTAATGAAGTAGCAAATAGCAGCTAAAACTAGGCCCTATAAATTATTTCAAAAAATTATTTGAAGTAAATCAAGGCCAAAAAAGTGTAGATTGACTTGAAAATAAACCATAAAAGTCAAAATTATATGGGGAAAACCCCTAAAAGGAGCTGAAAAAAAATCCATTATGAAGTACTAAATTTCAGCTTAAATAGACTGTAAAATATTAAAACAGAGAGATATCTTTTCCAAAAAGAGGAAATAATGCTCAAAACTACCAGGGAAATAAATATGGAGACTAAAAAAGACCAAAAATCCATAAATATATACCCGTAATAACAATTAAAAAAATCCCTGAAAATCGGCTATTTAAATCTCTGTAAAATATTTAATAATGCACTCTGAACTTTGTAAAAAGGCAGAAAAACCCGCATTAATTGTCTTTACTGAGAACCCCAAGCGGCAACCCGAAATTCCCTTCATTTCTTTCATATTATGAATTTATTTACCCTTTTTTCTCTTCATCCCCCCTTCTGAAATTGGAACAAAACCACGAAGATTGCGTACCATCCTTTGCGCTACTTGCTTCCCAATCTTCGTGGTGGATTCCAATTTCTAGACCAATCAGAATTGTCCCTCATTCCAATTTCATTCCAATTTCGTTCCAATTTCATTCCAATTCTGAGCTCCTCAACCAATCAGAGAAAAGGGGCATTCCAATTCTTCCAATTTACAGTAGGTCGGACGCCATATTGGTAAGTCGCATGTTATATAGTAAAATTTTGAAAAGGCTATTTCTAGAGTTTTATTAGGAGTTTATGGCCAAATTTGGTATCGATCAATTCGTCTCGGTAAGTTTTATACTATTGAGTCGATTGACCCTCGGGAATTTTGTTATTTAATTGAAATTGAACACATGTAAACAAACTTCCGGAAGGGGGGACGCTATCTTTTTTAAGTGTAAAAATACAAGTTTTCCACCGATATGCATCCGTGAAATTGCTAAAATTCAATTAAATACATTACTTTATAATTGCTTGTCAATGCATTCCTGTGTACATCGTATATTTATGCAGAAACGAGCTCTTTTAAATTGTGCAAATTCGAGCTGTGTGTTGATCGTCTGTGTACTTGTGTACATTTGATTGAAGACGTTTACCAAGACTATTTTGTATGAAACTCTGTAGGTTTTTGTGTTAAATCAATTGAATGAAGTCTGATCTCTTCTTAGGAACACGGGGTTTTACTTAGTTTGAGTTGAAACTATGTTTTACAACATTATTTTCTTGGTGACCTGTTTTCATTGAGTACATTTGTTTACATTTGTGAAATAGGCTGTATGAAGGAAATTTAAGTGAAACTGAGTTGAATTTTATATTAAATCAAGTGATTCTAGTCTAATTTCATGTTGTAAACACACCGTACTACTGCGCGCAGTGTAAAACAGTGTTAATTTGTATTCAATGAAGTAGTATACCTACCTGCAAGTTTTCCCTTTTTTGCACCTTCTTGTAAACATACATGGCATAGGACCGGGAATGTATCAAGTCTTAGTTTTGATTGAATATCAAAGAATAATAAGAAATCTTGCATTTTCAGCCCTACGTAGTGTCTCGACAGTAAACAGACTTGTACGTCACTCTAATAACAAGTTGGTACCTAGCCCCCCTTTGAGTACCTTGTAGACCCCACCCTCCAGCACCCCCGGGGACTGACCGGAAGCTGAATGGGGTGAAATACCTTCACTCGGAGACGGACGAGGAATCCGATGAAGTCTCGGCTGTTCGAACCTTCTTCGCAGACACAGAAAACAGTAAGTAGCATTTATTATTACATGTAACTAAAATACCTGGTATATATGAGAGGTATAGACAGTTTAAACCAGTACGGCTAGGTGAAATAATGCTGAAAACATTCAATTAGATTCATATGTGAGTAATTTTGGAAGAATTGGTTATTTAGAGTGATTGCGTATTTACTTAAACAGTGTATTTTTATACATATGATATACAGGTACAAGTTGCTAAGTAATGGTACTGTTTTACAGGTACAGGAAGGAAAAACAGATGAAATACTATGTGTATGATTGAGAAATCTAAGCATCAAGCCTCCCAGTGACAAAGACTTAGCCAGTCCTGTCAAGATAAAGCACCTTAAGGACACTGACACCTCGGTATTAAGGTACGACTTGTACCCAAGACTGCGAACCAGTTAAATGTGAACATGTGTTCTCGACATACACCGTCTGCAGTCACGATAGCCTAACCGGACACTTTCCAGCTAAAATATCTGTCATTTACACTTCTGCTGTCTCCTGAAAATGGTACGTGAATACAGAGATCCTTAATTGTACAGTGGAGAGTTCACTCAGACTGATACAGAGGAAAAGGAACCAGCACAAGATATGATGGATGTTTAACTAACTCCAAGCAAGTGTTTCAAGTGTGAAAAATCACATTCTATGCAATCTTTGTACAGAAAACTTTGGGAAGAAACTTTTAATGCTGCCTAGTGTTATGTTTTTATTACAACATAATTCTAGAAGGTCCCAAGCCCTTATAAAAGCAGAGGGAAAGTTTCTGATCCAAAATAAGTCAATATGAAGTCAGTGTGTTGTTTTTCTTTAAAATATTGTGTAAATATCACCTGCATAAAGTGTCAGAAATGAAAACCCACCAGGATTTGAACCCAGGTCTCTTGCCCAAAAGTCAGGCAAGTGTGTTACCACTACACCATGGGAATTTACAATGACACAAAATGCAAGGATGGAAATTAAGCATTTTTCTTTGGATGTAGAATTATTTGAGCTTAAAAAAGACTGAAAATGGGAAAAAATACCAAAAAGGAGTTAATAATTACTTACAGACATCCTCAAATATGTTATAAAGGGGGTTTATATAAATTATTCTAAGCAACTCTTGTAAAAGGATTTGACCCAAGAATTTTTGTTTTCGGTTATAATTTCAAGGCTAAATAAACCTGGAAATAAGTAAAAGTGTGAGAAATTAACAGATAATACAAAGAAAAGGAGTGTCAATTTGTCTGAAAATTAGATATATGAATGTAGGAATTTTGAGCAGATGGAGGTTTAATAAAATCATTTAAAAATTATATTCCTTGTCTTATTCTTTCAAATTCAAAGAGAAAATCACTTGCAGCATGTGTCAAAAGTTTAAAAACCCACCGGGATTCGAACCCAGATCTCTTGCCAGTAACTTAGGCAAGTGTGTTACCATTACACCACAGGAATGTTGGAAATGACACAATATGCAAGGATTACATCTGATTGGAAATGAGAAAAGGGCTAATTTTGAGTAAATGAAGGCAAAATAAGCCTAAAATGACTCGAAAATAAACCATGTAAGCCAAAATAATAGAGGAGGGGGGCTTGAAATAAAGCCCCAAATGAAGGAAGAAAACAGCAGCAAAAAATAAGCTGTTAGAATTTAAAAAAAAATATTTTGGGGTGAATCAAGGTAAAATAAGCATAAATTGACTGGAAAAGAAACCATACATGTCAAAATAATAATAGAAAAAAACCTTAAAAGAGGCTGAAATAAAGCCCTACTGATGTAGTAAGTAACAGGTAAAAATAGGCTGTTAGAATTTAAAAAAAAATATTTTGGAGTAAATCTAAGTAAAATAAGCATTAATTGTCTTGGAAATAAACCATAAAAGTCAAAATAATGTGGAGAAAACTTTTAAAAGGGGCTGACACAAAGCCCTAATGAAGTAGCAAATAGCAGCTAAAACTAGGCCCTATAAATTATTTCAAAAAATTATTTGAAGTAAATCAAGGCCAAAAAAGTGTAGATTGACTTGAAAATAAACCATAAAAGTCAAAATTATATGGGGAAAACCCCTAAAAGGAGCTGAAAAAAAATCCATTATGAAGTACTAAATTTCAGCTTAAATAGACTGTAAAATATTAAAACAGAGAGATATCTTTTCCAAAAAGAGGAAATAATGCTCAAAACTACCAGGGAAATAAATATGGAGACTAAAAAAGACCAAAAATCCATAAATATATACCCGTAATAACAATTAAAAAAATCCCTGAAAATCGGCTATTTAAATCTCTGTAAAATATTTAATAATGCACTCTGAACTTTGTAAAAAGGCAGAAAAACCCGCATTAATTGTCTTTACTGAGAACCCCAAGCGGCAACCCGAAATTCCCTTCATTTCTTTCATATTATGAATTTATTTACCCTTTTTTCTCTTCATCCCCCCTTCTGAAATTGGAACAAAACCACGAAGATTGCGTACCATCCTTTGCGCTACTTGCTTCCCAATCTTCGTGGTGGATTCCAATTTCTAGACCAATCAGAATTGTCCCTCATTCCAATTTCATTCCAATTTCGTTCCAATTTCATTCCAATTCTGAGCTCCTCAACCAATCAGAGAAAAGGGGCATTCCAATTCTTCCAATTTACAGTAGGTCGGACGCCATATTGGTAAGTCGCATGTTATATAGTAAAATTTTGAAAAGGCTATTTCTAGAGTTTTATTAGGAGTTTATGGCCAAATTTGGTATCGATCAATTCGTCTCGGTAAGTTTTATACTATTGAGTCGATTGACCCTCGGGAATTTTGTTATTTAATTGAAATTGAACACATGTAAACAAACTTCCGGAAGGGGGGACGCTATCTTTTTTAAGTGTAAAAATACAAGTTTTCCACCGATATGCATCCGTGAAATTGCTAAAATTCAATTAAATACATTACTTTATAATTGCTTGTCAATGCATTCCTGTGTACATCGTATATTTATGCAGAAACGAGCTCTTTTAAATTGTGCAAATTCGAGCTGTGTGTTGATCGTCTGTGTACTTGTGTACATTTGATTGAAGACGTTTACCAAGACTATTTTGTATGAAACTCTGTAGGTTTTTGTGTTAAATCAATTGAATGAAGTCTGATCTCTTCTTAGGAACACGGGGTTTTACTTAGTTTGAGTTGAAACTATGTTTTACAACATTATTTTCTTGGTGACCTGTTTTCATTGAGTACATTTGTTTACATTTGTGAAATAGGCTGTATGAAGGAAATTTAAGTGAAACTGAGTTGAATTTTATATTAAATCAAGTGATTCTAGTCTAATTTCATGTTGTAAACACACCGTACTACTGCGCGCAGTGTAAAACAGTGTTAATTTGTATTCAATGAAGTAGTATACCTACCTGCAAGTTTTCCCTTTTTTGCACCTTCTTGTAAACATACATGGCATAGGACCGGGAATGTATCAAGTCTTAGTTTTGATTGAATATCAAAGAATAATAAGAAATCTTGCATTTTCAGCCCTACGTAGTGTCTCGACAGTAAACAGACTTGTACGTCACTCTAATAACAAGTTGGTACCTAGCCCCCCTTTGAGTACCTTGTAGACCCCACCCTCCAGCACCCCCGGGGACTGACCGGAAGCTGAATGGGGTGAAATACCTTCACTCGGAGACGGACGAGGAATCCGATGAAGTCTCGGCTGTTCGAACCTTCTTCGCAGACACAGAAAACAGTAAGTAGCATTTATTATTACATGTAACTAAAATACCTGGTATATATGAGAGGTATAGACAGTTTAAACCAGTACGGCTAGGTGAAATAATGCTGAAAACATTCAATTAGATTCATATGTGAGTAATTTTGGAAGAATTGGTTATTTAGAGTGATTGCGTATTTACTTAAACAGTGTATTTTTATACATATGATATACAGGTACAAGTTGCTAAGTAATGGTACTGTTTTACAGGTACAGGAAGGAAAAACAGATGAAATACTATGTGTATGATTGAGAAATCTAAGCATCAAGCCTCCCAGTGACAAAGACTTAGCCAGTCCTGTCAAGATAAAGCACCTTAAGGACACTGACACCTCGGTATTAAGGTACGACTTGTACCCAAGACTGCGAACCAGTTAAATGTGAACATGTGTTCTCGACATACACCGTCTGCAGTCACGATAGCCTAACCGGACACTTTCCAGCTAAAATATCTGTCATTTACACTTCTGCTGTCTCCTGAAAATGGTACGTGAATACAGAGATCCTTAATTGTACAGTGGAGAGTTCACTCAGACTGATACAGAGGAAAAGGAACCAGCACAAGATATGATGGATGTTTAACTAACTCCAAGCAAGTGTTTCAAGTGTGAAAAATCACATTCTATGCAATCTTTGTACAGAAAACTTTGGGAAGAAACTTTTAATGCTGCCTAGTGTTATGTTTTTATTACAACATAATTCTAGAAGGTCCCAAGCCCTTATAAAAGCAGAGGGAAAGTTTCTGATCCAAAATAAGTCAATATGAAGTCAGTGTGTTGTTTTTCTTTAAAATATTGTGTAAATATCACCTGCATAAAGTGTCAGAAATGAAAACCCACCAGGATTTGAACCCAGGTCTCTTGCCCAAAAGTCAGGCAAGTGTGTTACCACTACACCATGGGAATTTACAATGACACAAAATGCAAGGATGGAAATTAAGCATTTTTCTTTGGATGTAGAATTATTTGAGCTTAAAAAAGACTGAAAATGGGAAAAAATACCAAAAAGGAGTTAATAATTACTTACAGACATCCTCAAATATGTTATAAAGGGGGTTTATATAAATTATTCTAAGCAACTCTTGTAAAAGGATTTGACCCAAGAATTTTTGTTTTCGGTTATAATTTCAAGGCTAAATAAACCTGGAAATAAGTAAAAGTGTGAGAAATTAACAGATAATACAAAGAAAAGGAGTGTCAATTTGTCTGAAAATTAGATATATGAATGTAGGAATTTTGAGCAGATGGAGGTTTAATAAAATCATTTAAAAATTATATTCCTTGTCTTATTCTTTCAAATTCAAAGAGAAAATCACTTGCAGCATGTGTCAAAAGTTTAAAAACCCACCGGGATTCGAACCCAGATCTCTTGCCAGTAACTTAGGCAAGTGTGTTACCATTACACCACAGGAATGTTGGAAATGACACAATATGCAAGGATTACATCTGATTGGAAATGAGAAAAGGGCTAATTTTGAGTAAATGAAGGCAAAATAAGCCTAAAATGACTCGAAAATAAACCATGTAAGCCAAAATAATAGAGGAGGGGGGCTTGAAATAAAGCCCCAAATGAAGGAAGAAAACAGCAGCAAAAAATAAGCTGTTAGAATTTAAAAAAAAATATTTTGGGGTGAATCAAGGTAAAATAAGCATAAATTGACTGGAAAAGAAACCATACATGTCAAAATAATAATAGAAAAAAACCTTAAAAGAGGCTGAAATAAAGCCCTACTGATGTAGTAAGTAACAGGTAAAAATAGGCTGTTAGAATTTAAAAAAAAATATTTTGGAGTAAATCTAAGTAAAATAAGCATTAATTGTCTTGGAAATAAACCATAAAAGTCAAAATAATGTGGAGAAAACTTTTAAAAGGGGCTGACACAAAGCCCTAATGAAGTAGCAAATAGCAGCTAAAACTAGGCCCTATAAATTATTTCAAAAAATTATTTGAAGTAAATCAAGGCCAAAAAAGTGTAGATTGACTTGAAAATAAACCATAAAAGTCAAAATTATATGGGGAAAACCCCTAAAAGGAGCTGAAAAAAAATCCATTATGAAGTACTAAATTTCAGCTTAAATAGACTGTAAAATATTAAAACAGAGAGATATCTTTTCCAAAAAGAGGAAATAATGCTCAAAACTACCAGGGAAATAAATATGGAGACTAAAAAAGACCAAAAATCCATAAATATATACCCGTAATAACAATTAAAAAAATCCCTGAAAATCGGCTATTTAAATCTCTGTAAAATATTTAATAATGCACTCTGAACTTTGTAAAAAGGCAGAAAAACCCGCATTAATTGTCTTTACTGAGAACCCCAAGCGGCAACCCGAAATTCCCTTCATTTCTTTCATATTATGAATTTATTTACCCTTTTTTCTCTTCATCCCCCCTTCTGAAATTGGAACAAAACCACGAAGATTGCGTACCATCCTTTGCGCTACTTGCTTCCCAATCTTCGTGGTGGATTCCAATTTCTAGACCAATCAGAATTGTCCCTCATTCCAATTTCATTCCAATTTCGTTCCAATTTCATTCCAATTCTGAGCTCCTCAACCAATCAGAGAAAAGGGGCATTCCAATTCTTCCAATTTACAGTAGGTCGGACGCCATATTGGTAAGTCGCATGTTATATAGTAAAATTTTGAAAAGGCTATTTCTAGAGTTTTATTAGGAGTTTATGGCCAAATTTGGTATCGATCAATTCGTCTCGGTAAGTTTTATACTATTGAGTCGATTGACCCTCGGGAATTTTGTTATTTAATTGAAATTGAACACATGTAAACAAACTTCCGGAAGGGGGGACGCTTCTTTTTTAAGTGTAAAAATACAAGTTTTCCACCGATATGCATCCGTGAAATTGCTAAAATTCAATTAAATACATTACTTTATAATTGCTTGTCAATGCATTCCTGTGTACATCGTATATTTATGCAGAAACGAGCTCTTTTAAATTGTGCAAATTCGAGCTGTGTGTTGATCGTCTGTGTACTTGTGTACATTTGATTGAAGACGTTTACCAAGACTATTTTGTATGAAACTCTGTAGGTTTTTGTGTTAAATCAATTGAATGAAGTCTGATCTCTTCTTAGGAACACGGGGTTTTACTTAGTTTGAGTTGAAACTATGTTTTACAACATTATTTTCTTGGTGACCTGTTTTCATTGAGTACATTTGTTTACATTTGTGAAATAGGCTGTATGAAGGAAATTTAAGTGAAACTGAGTTGAATTTTATATTAAATCAAGTGATTCTAGTCTAATTTCATGTTGTAAACACACCGTACTACTGCGCGCAGTGTAAAACAGTGTTAATTTGTATTCAATGAAGTAGTATACCTACCTGCAAGTTTTCCCTTTTTTGCACCTTCTTGTAAACATACATGGCATAGGACCGGGAATGTATCAAGTCTTAGTTTTGATTGAATATCAAAGAATAATAAGAAATCTTGCATTTTCAGCCCTACGTAGTGTCTCGACAGTAAACAGACTTGTACGTCACTCTAATAACAAGTTGGTACCTAGCCCCCCTTTGAGTACCTTGTAGACCCCACCCTCCAGCACCCCCGGGGACTGACCGGAAGCTGAATGGGGTGAAATACCTTCACTCGGAGACGGACGAGGAATCCGATGAAGTCTCGGCTGTTCGAACCTTCTTCGCAGACACAGAAAACAGTAAGTAGCATTTATTATTACATGTAACTAAAATACCTGGTATATATGAGAGGTATAGACAGTTTAAACCAGTACGGCTAGGTGAAATAATGCTGAAAACATTCAATTAGATTCATATGTGAGTAATTTTTTGGAGAATTGGTTATTTAGAGTGATTGCGTATTTACTTAAACAGTGTATTTTTATACATATGATATACAGGTACAAGTTGCTAAGTAATGGTACTGTTTTACAGGTACAGGAAGGAAAAACAGATGAAATACTATGTGTATGATTGAGAAATCTAAGCATCAAGCCTCCCAGTGACAAAGACTTAGCCAGTCCTGTCAAGATAAAGCACCTTAAGGACACTGACACCTCGGTATTAAGGTACGACTTGTACCCAAGACTGCGAACCAGTTAAATGTGAACATGTGTTCTCGACATACACCGTCTGCAGTCACGATAGCCTAACCGGACACTTTCCAGCTAAAATATCTGTCATTTACACTTCTGCTGTCTCCTGAAAATGGTACGTGAATACAGAGATCCTTAATTGTACAGTGGAGAGTTCACTCAGACTGATACAGAGGAAAAGGAACCAGCACAAGATATGATGGATGTTTAACTAACTCCAAGCAAGTGTTTCAAGTGTGAAAAATCACATTCTATGCAATCTTTGTACAGAAAACTTTGGGAAGAAACTTTTAATGCTGCCTAGTGTTATGTTTTTATTACAACATAATTCTAGAAGGTCCCAAGCCCTTATAAAAGCAGAGGGAAAGTTTCTGATCCAAAATAAGTCAATATGAAGTCAGTGTGTTGTTTTTCTTTAAAATATTGTGTAAATATCACCTGCATAAAGTGTCAGAAATGAAAACCCACCAGGATTTGAACCCAGGTCTCTTGCCCAAAAGTCAGGCAAGTGTGTTACCACTACACCATGGGAATTTACAATGACACAAAATGCAAGGATGGAAATTAAGCATTTTTCTTTGGATGTAGAATTATTTGAGCTTAAAAAAGACTGAAAATGGGAAAAAATACCAAAAAGGAGTTAATAATTACTTACAGACATCCTCAAATATGTTATAAAGGGGGTTTATATAAATTATTCTAAGCAACTCTTGTAAAAGGATTTGACCCAAGAATTTTTGTTTTCGGTTATAATTTCAAGGCTAAATAAACCTGGAAATAAGTAAAAGTGTGAGAAATTAACAGATAATACAAAGAAAAGGAGTGTCAATTTGTCTGAAAATTAGATATATGAATGTAGGAATTTTGAGCAGATGGAGGTTTAATAAAATCATTTAAAAATTATATTCCTTGTCTTATTCTTTCAAATTCAAAGAGAAAATCACTTGCAGCATGTGTCAAAAGTTTAAAAACCCACCGGGATTCGAACCCAGATCTCTTGCCAGTAACTTAGGCAAGTGTGTTACCATTACACCACAGGAATGTTGGAAATGACACAATATGCAAGGATTACATCTGATTGGAAATGAGAAAAGGGCTAATTTTGAGTAAATGAAGGCAAAATAAGCCTAAAATGACTCGAAAATAAACCATGTAAGCCAAAATAATAGAGGAGGGGGGCTTGAAATAAAGCCCCAAATGAAGGAAGAAAACAGCAGCAAAAAATAAGCTGTTAGAATTTAAAAAAAAATATTTTGGGGTGAATCAAGGTAAAATAAGCATAAATTGACTGGAAAAGAAACCATACATGTCAAAATAATAATAGAAAAAAACCTTAAAAGAGGCTGAAATAAAGCCCTACTGATGTAGTAAGTAACAGGTAAAAATAGGCTGTTAGAATTTAAAAAAAAATATTTTGGAGTAAATCTAAGTAAAATAAGCATTAATTGTCTTGGAAATAAACCATAAAAGTCAAAATAATGTGGAGAAAACTTTTAAAAGGGGCTGACACAAAGCCCTAATGAAGTAGCAAATAGCAGCTAAAACTAGGCCCTATAAATTATTTCAAAAAATTATTTGAAGTAAATCAAGGCCAAAAAAGTGTAGATTGACTTGAAAATAAACCATAAAAGTCAAAATTATATGGGGAAAACCCCTAAAAGGAGCTGAAAAAAAATCCATTATGAAGTACTAAATTTCAGCTTAAATAGACTGTAAAATATTAAAACAGAGAGATATCTTTTCCAAAAAGAGGAAATAATGCTCAAAACTACCAGGGAAATAAATATGGAGACTAAAAAAGACCAAAAATCCATAAATATATACCCGTAATAACAATTAAAAAAATCCCTGAAAATCGGCTATTTAAATCTCTGTAAAATATTTAATAATGCACTCTGAACTTTGTAAAAAGGCAGAAAAACCCGCATTAATTGTCTTTACTGAGAACCCCAAGCGGCAACCCGAAATTCCCTTCATTTCTTTCATATTATGAATTTATTTACCCTTTTTTCTCTTCATCCCCCCTTCTGAAATTGGAACAAAACCACGAAGATTGCGTACCATCCTTTGCGCTACTTGCTTCCCAATCTTCGTGGTGGATTCCAATTTCTAGACCAATCAGAATTGTCCCTCATTCCAATTTCATTCCAATTTCGTTCCAATTTCATTCCAATTCTGAGCTCCTCAACCAATCAGAGAAAAGGGGCATTCCAATTCTTCCAATTTACAGTAGGTCGGACGCCATATTGGTAAGTCGCATGTTATATAGTAAAATTTTGAAAAGGCTATTTCTAGAGTTTTATTAGGAGTTTATGGCCAAATTTGGTATCGATCAATTCGTCTCGGTAAGTTTTATACTATTGAGTCGATTGACCCTCGGGAATTTTGTTATTTAATTGAAATTGAACACATGTAAACAAACTTCCGGAAGGGGGGACGCTATCTTTTTTAAGTGTAAAAATACAAGTTTTCCACCGATATGCATCCGTGAAATTGCTAAAATTCAATTAAATACATTACTTTATAATTGCTTGTCAATGCATTCCTGTGTACATCGTATATTTATGCAGAAACGAGCTCTTTTAAATTGTGCAAATTCGAGCTGTGTGTTGATCGTCTGTGTACTTGTGTACATTTGATTGAAGACGTTTACCAAGACTATTTTGTATGAAACTCTGTAGGTTTTTGTGTTAAATCAATTGAATGAAGTCTGATCTCTTCTTAGGAACACGGGGTTTTACTTAGTTTGAGTTGAAACTATGTTTTACAACATTATTTTCTTGGTGACCTGTTTTCATTGAGTACATTTGTTTACATTTGTGAAATAGGCTGTATGAAGGAAATTTAAGTGAAACTGAGTTGAATTTTATATTAAATCAAGTGATTCTAGTCTAATTTCATGTTGTAAACACACCGTACTACTGCGCGCAGTGTAAAACAGTGTTAATTTGTATTCAATGAAGTAGTATACCTACCTGCAAGTTTTCCCTTTTTTGCACCTTCTTGTAAACATACATGGCATAGGACCGGGAATGTATCAAGTCTTAGTTTTGATTGAATATCAAAGAATAATAAGAAATCTTGCATTTTCAGCCCTACGTAGTGTCTCGACAGTAAACAGACTTGTACGTCACTCTAATAACAAGTTGGTACCTAGCCCCCCTTTGAGTACCTTGTAGACCCCACCCTCCAGCACCCCCGGGGACTGACCGGAAGCTGAATGGGGTGAAATACCTTCACTCGGAGACGGACGAGGAATCCGATGAAGTCTCGGCTGTTCGAACCTTCTTCGCAGACACAGAAAACAGTAAGTAGCATTTATTATTACATGTAACTAAAATACCTGGTATATATGAGAGGTATAGACAGTTTAAACCAGTACGGCTAGGTGAAATAATGCTGAAAACATTCAATTAGATTCATATGTGAGTAATTTTGGAAGAATTGGTTATTTAGAGTGATTGCGTATTTACTTAAACAGTGTATTTTTATACATATGATATACAGGTACAAGTTGCTAAGTAATGGTACTGTTTTACAGGTACAGGAAGGAAAAACAGATGAAATACTATGTGTATGATTGAGAAATCTAAGCATCAAGCCTCCCAGTGACAAAGACTTAGCCAGTCCTGTCAAGATAAAGCACCTTAAGGACACTGACACCTCGGTATTAAGGTACGACTTGTACCCAAGACTGCGAACCAGTTAAATGTGAACATGTGTTCTCGACATACACCGTCTGCAGTCACGATAGCCTAACCGGACACTTTCCAGCTAAAATATCTGTCATTTACACTTCTGCTGTCTCCTGAAAATGGTACGTGAATACAGAGATCCTTAATTGTACAGTGGAGAGTTCACTCAGACTGATACAGAGGAAAAGGAACCAGCACAAGATATGATGGATGTTTAACTAACTCCAAGCAAGTGTTTCAAGTGTGAAAAATCACATTCTATGCAATCTTTGTACAGAAAACTTTGGGAAGAAACTTTTAATGCTGCCTAGTGTTATGTTTTTATTACAACATAATTCTAGAAGGTCCCAAGCCCTTATAAAAGCAGAGGGAAAGTTTCTGATCCAAAATAAGTCAATATGAAGTCAGTGTGTTGTTTTTCTTTAAAATATTGTGTAAATATCACCTGCATAAAGTGTCAGAAATGAAAACCCACCAGGATTTGAACCCAGGTCTCTTGCCCAAAAGTCAGGCAAGTGTGTTACCACTACACCATGGGAATTTACAATGACACAAAATGCAAGGATGGAAATTAAGCATTTTTCTTTGGATGTAGAATTATTTGAGCTTAAAAAAGACTGAAAATGGGAAAAAATACCAAAAAGGAGTTAATAATTACTTACAGACATCCTCAAATATGTTATAAAGGGGGTTTATATAAATTATTCTAAGCAACTCTTGTAAAAGGATTTGACCCAAGAATTTTTGTTTTCGGTTATAATTTCAAGGCTAAATAAACCTGGAAATAAGTAAAAGTGTGAGAAATTAACAGATAATACAAAGAAAAGGAGTGTCAATTTGTCTGAAAATTAGATATATGAATGTAGGAATTTTGAGCAGATGGAGGTTTAATAAAATCATTTAAAAATTATATTCCTTGTCTTATTCTTTCAAATTCAAAGAGAAAATCACTTGCAGCATGTGTCAAAAGTTTAAAAACCCACCGGGATTCGAACCCAGATCTCTTGCCAGTAACTTAGGCAAGTGTGTTACCATTACACCACAGGAATGTTGGAAATGACACAATATGCAAGGATTACATCTGATTGGAAATGAGAAAAGGGCTAATTTTGAGTAAATGAAGGCAAAATAAGCCTAAAATGACTCGAAAATAAACCATGTAAGCCAAAATAATAGAGGAGGGGGGCTTGAAATAAAGCCCCAAATGAAGGAAGAAAACAGCAGCAAAAAATAAGCTGTTAGAATTTAAAAAAAAATATTTTGGGGTGAATCAAGGTAAAATAAGCATAAATTGACTGGAAAAGAAACCATACATGTCAAAATAATAATAGAAAAAAACCTTAAAAGAGGCTGAAATAAAGCCCTACTGATGTAGTAAGTAACAGGTAAAAATAGGCTGTTAGAATTTAAAAAAAAATATTTTGGAGTAAATCTAAGTAAAATAAGCATTAATTGTCTTGGAAATAAACCATAAAAGTCAAAATAATGTGGAGAAAACTTTTAAAAGGGGCTGACACAAAGCCCTAATGAAGTAGCAAATAGCAGCTAAAACTAGGCCCTATAAATTATTTCAAAAAATTATTTGAAGTAAATCAAGGCCAAAAAAGTGTAGATTGACTTGAAAATAAACCATAAAAGTCAAAATTATATGGGGAAAACCCCTAAAAGGAGCTGAAAAAAAATCCATTATGAAGTACTAAATTTCAGCTTAAATAGACTGTAAAATATTAAAACAGAGAGATATCTTTTCCAAAAAGAGGAAATAATGCTCAAAACTACCAGGGAAATAAATATGGAGACTAAAAAAGACCAAAAATCCATAAATATATACCCGTAATAACAATTAAAAAAATCCCTGAAAATCGGCTATTTAAATCTCTGTAAAATATTTAATAATGCACTCTGAACTTTGTAAAAAGGCAGAAAAACCCGCATTAATTGTCTTTACTGAGAACCCCAAGCGGCAACCCGAAATTCCCTTCATTTCTTTCATATTATGAATTTATTTACCCTTTTTTCTCTTCATCCCCCCTTCTGAAATTGGAACAAAACCACGAAGATTGCGTACCATCCTTTGCGCTACTTGCTTCCCAATCTTCGTGGTGGATTCCAATTTCTAGACCAATCAGAATTGTCCCTCATTCCAATTTCATTCCAATTTCGTTCCAATTTCATTCCAATTCTGAGCTCCTCAACCAATCAGAGAAAAGGGGCATTCCAATTCTTCCAATTTACAGTAGGTCGGACGCCATATTGGTAAGTCGCATGTTATATAGTAAAATTTTGAAAAGGCTATTTCTAGAGTTTTATTAGGAGTTTATGGCCAAATTTGGTATCGATCAATTCGTCTCGGTAAGTTTTATACTATTGAGTCGATTGACCCTCGGGAATTTTGTTATTTAATTGAAATTGAACACATGTAAACAAACTTCCGGAAGGGGGGACGCTATCTTTTTTAAGTGTAAAAATACAAGTTTTCCACCGATATGCATCCGTGAAATTGCTAAAATTCAATTAAATACATTACTTTATAATTGCTTGTCAATGCATTCCTGTGTACATCGTATATTTATGCAGAAACGAGCTCTTTTAAATTGTGCAAATTCGAGCTGTGTGTTGATCGTCTGTGTACTTGTGTACATTTGATTGAAGACGTTTACCAAGACTATTTTGTATGAAACTCTGTAGGTTTTTGTGTTAAATCAATTGAATGAAGTCTGATCTCTTCTTAGGAACACGGGGTTTTACTTAGTTTGAGTTGAAACTATGTTTTACAACATTATTTTCTTGGTGACCTGTTTTCATTGAGTACATTTGTTTACATTTGTGAAATAGGCTGTATGAAGGAAATTTAAGTGAAACTGAGTTGAATTTTATATTAAATCAAGTGATTCTAGTCTAATTTCATGTTGTAAACACACCGTACTACTGCGCGCAGTGTAAAACAGTGTTAATTTGTATTCAATGAAGTAGTATACCTACCTGCAAGTTTTCCCTTTTTTGCACCTTCTTGTAAACATACATGGCATAGGACCGGGAATGTATCAAGTCTTAGTTTTGATTGAATATCAAAGAATAATAAGAAATCTTGCATTTTCAGCCCTACGTAGTGTCTCGACAGTAAACAGACTTGTACGTCACTCTAATAACAAGTTGGTACCTAGCCCCCCTTTGAGTACCTTGTAGACCCCACCCTCCAGCACCCCCGGGGACTGACCGGAAGCTGAATGGGGTGAAATACCTTCACTCGGAGACGGACGAGGAATCCGATGAAGTCTCGGCTGTTCGAACCTTCTTCGCAGACACAGAAAACAGTAAGTAGCATTTATTATTACATGTAACTAAAATACCTGGTATATATGAGAGGTATAGACAGTTTAAACCAGTACGGCTAGGTGAAATAATGCTGAAAACATTCAATTAGATTCATATGTGAGTAATTTTGGAAGAATTGGTTATTTAGAGTGATTGCGTATTTACTTAAACAGTGTATTTTTATACATATGATATACAGGTACAAGTTGCTAAGTAATGGTACTGTTTTACAGGTACAGGAAGGAAAAACAGATGAAATACTATGTGTATGATTGAGAAATCTAAGCATCAAGCCTCCCAGTGACAAAGACTTAGCCAGTCCTGTCAAGATAAAGCACCTTAAGGACACTGACACCTCGGTATTAAGGTACGACTTGTACCCAAGACTGCGAACCAGTTAAATGTGAACATGTGTTCTCGACATACACCGTCTGCAGTCACGATAGCCTAACCGGACACTTTCCAGCTAAAATATCTGTCATTTACACTTCTGCTGTCTCCTGAAAATGGTACGTGAATACAGAGATCCTTAATTGTACAGTGGAGAGTTCACTCAGACTGATACAGAGGAAAAGGAACCAGCACAAGATATGATGGATGTTTAACTAACTCCAAGCAAGTGTTTCAAGTGTGAAAAATCACATTCTATGCAATCTTTGTACAGAAAACTTTGGGAAGAAACTTTTAATGCTGCCTAGTGTTATGTTTTTATTACAACATAATTCTAGAAGGTCCCAAGCCCTTATAAAAGCAGAGGGAAAGTTTCTGATCCAAAATAAGTCAATATGAAGTCAGTGTGTTGTTTTTCTTTAAAATATTGTGTAAATATCACCTGCATAAAGTGTCAGAAATGAAAACCCACCAGGATTTGAACCCAGGTCTCTTGCCCAAAAGTCAGGCAAGTGTGTTACCACTACACCATGGGAATTTACAATGACACAAAATGCAAGGATGGAAATTAAGCATTTTTCTTTGGATGTAGAATTATTTGAGCTTAAAAAAGACTGAAAATGGGAAAAAATACCAAAAAGGAGTTAATAATTACTTACAGACATCCTCAAATATGTTATAAAGGGGGTTTATATAAATTATTCTAAGCAACTCTTGTAAAAGGATTTGACCCAAGAATTTTTGTTTTCGGTTATAATTTCAAGGCTAAATAAACCTGGAAATAAGTAAAAGTGTGAGAAATTAACAGATAATACAAAGAAAAGGAGTGTCAATTTGTCTGAAAATTAGATATATGAATGTAGGAATTTTGAGCAGATGGAGGTTTAATAAAATCATTTAAAAATTATATTCCTTGTCTTATTCTTTCAAATTCAAAGAGAAAATCACTTGCAGCATGTGTCAAAAGTTTAAAAACCCACCGGGATTCGAACCCAGATCTCTTGCCAGTAACTTAGGCAAGTGTGTTACCATTACACCACAGGAATGTTGGAAATGACACAATATGCAAGGATTACATCTGATTGGAAATGAGAAAAGGGCTAATTTTGAGTAAATGAAGGCAAAATAAGCCTAAAATGACTCGAAAATAAACCATGTAAGCCAAAATAATAGAGGAGGGGGGCTTGAAATAAAGCCCCAAATGAAGGAAGAAAACAGCAGCAAAAAATAAGCTGTTAGAATTTAAAAAAAAATATTTTGGGGTGAATCAAGGTAAAATAAGCATAAATTGACTGGAAAAGAAACCATACATGTCAAAATAATAATAGAAAAAAACCTTAAAAGAGGCTGAAATAAAGCCCTACTGATGTAGTAAGTAACAGGTAAAAATAGGCTGTTAGAATTTAAAAAAAAATATTTTGGAGTAAATCTAAGTAAAATAAGCATTAATTGTCTTGGAAATAAACCATAAAAGTCAAAATAATGTGGAGAAAACTTTTAAAAGGGGCTGACACAAAGCCCTAATGAAGTAGCAAATAGCAGCTAAAACTAGGCCCTATAAATTATTTCAAAAAATTATTTGAAGTAAATCAAGGCCAAAAAAGTGTAGATTGACTTGAAAATAAACCATAAAAGTCAAAATTATATGGGGAAAACCCCTAAAAGGAGCTGAAAAAAAATCCATTATGAAGTACTAAATTTCAGCTTAAATAGACTGTAAAATATTAAAACAGAGAGATATCTTTTCCAAAAAGAGGAAATAATGCTCAAAACTACCAGGGAAATAAATATGGAGACTAAAAAAGACCAAAAATCCATAAATATATACCCGTAATAACAATTAAAAAAATCCCTGAAAATCGGCTATTTAAATCTCTGTAAAATATTTAATAATGCACTCTGAACTTTGTAAAAAGGCAGAAAAACCCGCATTAATTGTCTTTACTGAGAACCCCAAGCGGCAACCCGAAATTCCCTTCATTTCTTTCATATTATGAATTTATTTACCCTTTTTTCTCTTCATCCCCCCTTCTGAAATTGGAACAAAACCACGAAGATTGCGTACCATCCTTTGCGCTACTTGCTTCCCAATCTTCGTGGTGGATTCCAATTTCTAGACCAATCAGAATTGTCCCTCATTCCAATTTCATTCCAATTTCGTTCCAATTTCATTCCAATTCTGAGCTCCTCAACCAATCAGAGAAAAGGGGCATTCCAATTCTTCCAATTTACAGTAGGTCGGACGCCATATTGGTAAGTCGCATGTTATATAGTAAAATTTTGAAAAGGCTATTTCTAGAGTTTTATTAGGAGTTTATGGCCAAATTTGGTATCGATCAATTCGTCTCGGTAAGTTTTATACTATTGAGTCGATTGACCCTCGGGAATTTTGTTATTTAATTGAAATTGAACACATGTAAACAAACTTCCGGAAGGGGGGACGCTATCTTTTTTAAGTGTAAAAATACAAGTTTTCCACCGATATGCATCCGTGAAATTGCTAAAATTCAATTAAATACATTACTTTATAATTGCTTGTCAATGCATTCCTGTGTACATCGTATATTTATGCAGAAACGAGCTCTTTTAAATTGTGCAAATTCGAGCTGTGTGTTGATCGTCTGTGTACTTGTGTACATTTGATTGAAGACGTTTACCAAGACTATTTTGTATGAAACTCTGTAGGTTTTTGTGTTAAATCAATTGAATGAAGTCTGATCTCTTCTTAGGAACACGGGGTTTTACTTAGTTTGAGTTGAAACTATGTTTTACAACATTATTTTCTTGGTGACCTGTTTTCATTGAGTACATTTGTTTACATTTGTGAAATAGGCTGTATGAAGGAAATTTAAGTGAAACTGAGTTGAATTTTATATTAAATCAAGTGATTCTAGTCTAATTTCATGTTGTAAACACACCGTACTACTGCGCGCAGTGTAAAACAGTGTTAATTTGTATTCAATGAAGTAGTATACCTACCTGCAAGTTTTCCCTTTTTTGCACCTTCTTGTAAACATACATGGCATAGGACCGGGAATGTATCAAGTCTTAGTTTTGATTGAATATCAAAGAATAATAAGAAATCTTGCATTTTCAGCCCTACGTAGTGTCTCGACAGTAAACAGACTTGTACGTCACTCTAATAACAAGTTGGTACCTAGCCCCCCTTTGAGTACCTTGTAGACCCCACCCTCCAGCACCCCCGGGGACTGACCGGAAGCTGAATGGGGTGAAATACCTTCACTCGGAGACGGACGAGGAATCCGATGAAGTCTCGGCTGTTCGAACCTTCTTCGCAGACACAGAAAACAGTAAGTAGCATTTATTATTACATGTAACTAAAATACCTGGTATATATGAGAGGTATAGACAGTTTAAACCAGTACGGCTAGGTGAAATAATGCTGAAAACATTCAATTAGATTCATATGTGAGTAATTTTGGAAGAATTGGTTATTTAGAGTGATTGCGTATTTACTTAAACAGTGTATTTTTATACATATGATATACAGGTACAAGTTGCTAAGTAATGGTACTGTTTTACAGGTACAGGAAGGAAAAACAGATGAAATACTATGTGTATGATTGAGAAATCTAAGCATCAAGCCTCCCAGTGACAAAGACTTAGCCAGTCCTGTCAAGATAAAGCACCTTAAGGACACTGACACCTCGGTATTAAGGTACGACTTGTACCCAAGACTGCGAACCAGTTAAATGTGAACATGTGTTCTCGACATACACCGTCTGCAGTCACGATAGCCTAACCGGACACTTTCCAGCTAAAATATCTGTCATTTACACTTCTGCTGTCTCCTGAAAATGGTACGTGAATACAGATCCTTAATTGTACAGTGGAGAGTTCACTCAGACTGATACAGAGGAAAAGGAACCAGCACAAGATATGATGGATGTTTAACTAACTCCAAGCAAGTGTTTCAAGTGTGAAAAATCACATTCTATGCAATCTTTGTACAGAAAACTTTGGGAAGAAACTTTTAATGCTGCCTAGTGTTATGTTTTTATTACAACATAATTCTAGAAGGTCCCAAGCCCTTATAAAAGCAGAGGGAAAGTTTCTGATCCAAAATAAGTCAATATGAAGTCAGTGTGTTGTTTTTCTTTAAAATATTGTGTAAATATCACCTGCATAAAGTGTCAGAAATGAAAACCCACCAGGATTTGAACCCAGGTCTCTTGCCCAAAAGTCAGGCAAGTGTGTTACCACTACACCATGGGAATTTACAATGACACAAAATGCAAGGATGGAAATTAAGCATTTTTCTTTGGATGTAGAATTATTTGAGCTTAAAAAAGACTGAAAATGGGAAAAAATACCAAAAAGGAGTTAATAATTACTTACAGACATCCTCAAATATGTTATAAAGGGGGTTTATATAAATTATTCTAAGCAACTCTTGTAAAAGGATTTGACCCAAGAATTTTTGTTTTCGGTTATAATTTCAAGGCTAAATAAACCTGGAAATAAGTAAAAGTGTGAGAAATTAACAGATAATACAAAGAAAAGGAGTGTCAATTTGTCTGAAAATTAGATATATGAATGTAGGAATTTTGAGCAGATGGAGGTTTAATAAAATCATTTAAAAATTATATTCCTTGTCTTATTCTTTCAAATTCAAAGAGAAAATCACTTGCAGCATGTGTCAAAAGTTTAAAAACCCACCGGGATTCGAACCCAGATCTCTTGCCAGTAACTTAGGCAAGTGTGTTACCATTACACCACAGGAATGTTGGAAATGACACAATATGCAAGGATTACATCTGATTGGAAATGAGAAAAGGGCTAATTTTGAGTAAATGAAGGCAAAATAAGCCTAAAATGACTCGAAAATAAACCATGTAAGCCAAAATAATAGAGGAGGGGGGCTTGAAATAAAGCCCCAAATGAAGGAAGAAAACAGCAGCAAAAAATAAGCTGTTAGAATTTAAAAAAAAATATTTTGGGGTGAATCAAGGTAAAATAAGCATAAATTGACTGGAAAAGAAACCATACATGTCAAAATAATAATAGAAAAAAACCTTAAAAGAGGCTGAAATAAAGCCCTACTGATGTAGTAAGTAACAGGTAAAAATAGGCTGTTAGAATTTAAAAAAAAATATTTTGGAGTAAATCTAAGTAAAATAAGCATTAATTGTCTTGGAAATAAACCATAAAAGTCAAAATAATGTGGAGAAAACTTTTAAAAGGGGCTGACACAAAGCCCTAATGAAGTAGCAAATAGCAGCTAAAACTAGGCCCTATAAATTATTTCAAAAAATTATTTGAAGTAAATCAAGGCCAAAAAAGTGTAGATTGACTTGAAAATAAACCATAAAAGTCAAAATTATATGGGGAAAACCCCTAAAAGGAGCTGAAAAAAAATCCATTATGAAGTACTAAATTTCAGCTTAAATAGACTGTAAAATATTAAAACAGAGAGATATCTTTTCCAAAAAGAGGAAATAATGCTCAAAACTACCAGGGAAATAAATATGGAGACTAAAAAAGACCAAAAATCCATAAATATATACCCGTAATAACAATTAAAAAAATCCCTGAAAATCGGCTATTTAAATCTCTGTAAAATATTTAATAATGCACTCTGAACTTTGTAAAAAGGCAGAAAAACCCGCATTAATTGTCTTTACTGAGAACCCCAAGCGGCAACCCGAAATTCCCTTCATTTCTTTCATATTATGAATTTATTTACCCTTTTTTCTCTTCATCCCCCCTTCTGAAATTGGAACAAAACCACGAAGATTGCGTACCATCCTTTGCGCTACTTGCTTCCCAATCTTCGTGGTGGATTCCAATTTCCAGCCAATCAGCAATTGTCCCTCATTCCAATTTCATTCCAAATTTTTCTGAGCTACTCAGCCCTCCTATTTTGCCAATCAGAGAAAAGGGGCATTCCAATTTTAATATATGTATTGGTAAGTCTGTTATATAGTAAAATTTTGAAAAGGCCTAGAATTAAGCAAATTTGTACAATGTAATAAAATAATTGTGGCACATATAAATACAATGAAAAATACAAGAGATATATTAAATTGAAAATAGCCCTTTTTAATCGTATTTTATGCAGAAAAATACTCTTTTAAATTGTAAATTCACTGTGTGTTGATCTGTGTAGTGTAGACGTTTAAAGATATTTTGTATGAAACTCTGTAGGTTTTTGTGTTAAATCAATTGAATGAAGTCTGATCTCTTCTTAGGAACACGGGGTTTTAAGTTTGAGTTGAAACTATGTTTTACAAAATTATTTTCTTGGTGCTAAAAAATATAAAATTAAAAATCAAATTGATAAACATGTGTATTGAAATACACATGTGCACACATGTGTATACTGTTAAAAAAAATCAAAAAAGAAATTGTATAAAAAAATTAACGCATAAAAACAAATATGCACATAGGAATGAAAAAAATAATTTTTAATTAAAGAAAAATAACAATACAGGAAGAGTATATGGAATGCTGTACAAATTTGCGCGTCTTCCATTCGCATGCTTGCTTCAGAATCTTAGCGGTGAGTCCCAAAATGTTCGACCAATCAGATATCGCCCTCGTTCCAATTTCTTCCAATTTCCTTCCAATTTCGATCTCATTCTCTTTTATCGACCAAACGCCGCGTTTGGTTTCAAAGAATTGAAATAAAGTATAGCAAATTCATTTTAAAGTCGAAATACAATCAAGAAAAGTGAAAAAAGTAAAAATAAATAAAATTTAAAAATATGTATTTTTTTTTTAAATTTCAGTGGAAAAATTAGAAAAAGAAAAATATGGAACGCTTCACGAATTTGCGTGTCATCCTTGCGCAGGGGCCATGCTAATCTTCTCTGTATCGTTCCAATTTTAATATATGTACTGCCGAAAAGCAAGTACAATGTAATAAAATAATTGTGGCATATAAATACAATGATTCGGAGAATATTATGAAATAGCCCTTTTTAATTTTTGCATACTGTAAACACCTGGAGAGACGATAATATTGCGTAACAAGAAAGGTAACTGCTACCTACATGTGTATGTGACATACACATGTGCACACATGTGTATACTGTTAAAAAAAAATCATAAAAGATAATTGTATAAAAAAATTAACGGGTTGAAAAAAATAATTTTTTAAGGGGAGGGGATGGGTGGAGTAGGGTCATTTTCATATTATTAATAACTTTAAAAAAATTAGTAATATTTGTAATGTTGTCATATTTCATATCAAGCAGTTTTGGCGAAATATGTATTTTATATGGTATACAACCAAGCAACACTCCGGTGCTCAAAAAATGGCCGTTGAGTGGGTATGTCACTATGCAGAATGGATAAGGGCTTTCACGACGCTAATTGTTGAAACAAATAAAAATATAAAACTAGAAAATTCACTAACCTTCCAATAATTTGTCTTCTAAGTTCTAGTGCAAATCAACTTGCAGAGAATTATTTTCCAACTTGAACGTAATCCAATGCACCACTAGCAAACACTGCTATATACGCTGTATAAAATTGATATCCACTTTGAAAATTCACAAAAATTCCAATCAATTCCTCACAATGAATATTGAAAATGCACACAAAAAATGGATTCACAGGCTTCTCTGACGACCGGATGACGATATCTACGCTTTTGTTGTTACGAACACAACGTCACAGTGGGCATTACGTAAACAATAGGTTACGGTCAAAGGGACATAACTCCTTCTAACTTGTGTCATGGTAAAAAACGTATTAAAGAAAATTGAACAACATAATGAATAAATAAATACACTTCTTTCAAAAAGTCAGTCAGAATTTAAAACACACACAATCCTCAACAGGAACAATTAAAAAAATAAAAGTAACAAAAAATATCAATGAAAAAATGAAATTAATGTAACTAAAAATCAAATTGATAAACAAATGAAATTGAAAGAAATAAAACAAACTGCATTAATAAAAAAGACATGTATCTGCATGCAGTAAATTAAAATCATGCATAAAAAATGATATATAAATTTGTGAATTATTAAATGAATACTGTTACAGGAGTGCATAGTTTTTCTCTTATTCTAAATTGATGTACCAGGGGTAAGCGCGAACGCAGACCCCCACACTTAAAAATTACGTGCCCGAGTCGCCCGCATTTGGGGCGATCGCAGGGTTCAGCCGATCCGGAGTGCAATGGAAAGGCCTCGCCCTGGAGGGACCCCCTACTTGATCAGGGTGCCCTCTGCACCAGGTAAGTATGATTAGTATAGTTAATGACAGGATTTAAAACAATGAAGCTGCGCAGAAATCAAGTGTTTAAGAGACAGAGTGCAGTCACATATGATCAATGTCTCACGGACGGGCCTAAATGGGCAGGATCACCAACCCAAATTACACCCTCCCCTTTACATTTTACCTCTGTGTCGTATTCCCAGGTTTTACTCACTCTCTAAAATCTTTCTTACACATACTCCGTTTTTCTAAATGCAACGTACAGTCAACGTTTTTCATTCGTATGGCCAGCGTTTATACCATCACCTGAATAAGTGTAACAGATTTTTTTTTTTTTTCGTTTTAATTGTTTTAATTTAATTTTTGTTTTTCTAAGAAAAAAGAGTATTAATATAGGGAGAGAAGAAGATATCAAACAATAACCAAGATATGAATAATAAAACGAATTAACGCTATTATACACACCAGTGTACCCCCCCCCCCCCCTCCGTTTGAGTTAATTTTGTTGATCTCAGTGTCATTAATTAAAGAAAAATAACAATACAGGAAGAGTATATGGAATGCTGTACAAATTTGCGCGTCTTCCATTCGCATGCTTGCTTCAGAATCTTAGCGGTGAGTCCCAAAATGTTCGACCAATCAGATATCGCCCTCGTTCCAATTTCTTCCAATTTCCTTCCAATTTCGATCTCATTCTCTTTTATCGACCAAACGCCGCGTTTGGTTTCAAAGAATTGAAATAAAGTATAGCAAATTCATTTTAAAGTCGAAATACAATCAAGAAAAGTGAAAAAAGTAAAAATAAATAAAATTTAAAAATATGTATTTTTTTTTAAATTTCAGTGGAAAAATTAGAAAAAGAAAAATATGGAACGCTTCACGAATTTGCGTGTCATCCTTGCGCAGGGGCCATGCTAATCTTCTCTGTATCGTTCCAATTTTAATATATGTACTGCCGAAAAGCAAGTACAATGTAATAAAATAATTGTGGCATATAAATACAATGATTCGGAGAATATTATGAAATAGCCCTTTTTAATTTTTGCATACTGTAAACACCTGGAGAGACGATAATATTGCGTAACAAGAAAGGTAACTGCTACCTACATGTGTATGTGACATACACATGTGCACACATGTGTATACTGTTAAAAAAAAATCATAAAAGATAATTGTATAAAAAAATTAACGGGTTGAAAAAAATAATTTTTTAAGGGGAGGGGATGGGTGGAGTAGGGTCATTTTCATATTATTAATAACTTTAAAAAAATTAGTAATATTTGTAATGTTGTCATATTTCATATCAAGCAGTTTTGGCGAAATATGTATTTTATATGGTATACAACCAAGCAACACTCCGGTGCTCAAAAAATGGCCGTTGAGTGGGTATGTCACTATGCAGAATGGATAAGGGCTTTCACGACGCTAATTGTTGAAACAAATAAAAATATAAAACTAGAAAATTCACTAACCTTCCAATAATTTGTCTTCTAAGTTCTAGTGCAAATCAACTTGCAGAGAATTATTTTCCAACTTGAACGTAATCCAATGCACCACTAGCAAACACTGCTATATACGCTGTATAAAATTGATATCCACTTTGAAAATTCACAAAAATTCCAATCAATTCCTCACAATGAATATTGAAAATGCACACGAAAAATGGATTCACAGGCTTCTCTGACGACCGGATGACGATATCTACGCTTTTGTTGTTACGAACACAACGTCACAGTGGGCATTACGTAAACAATAGGTTACGGTCAAAGGGACATAACTCCTTCTAACTTGTGTCATGGTAAAAAACGTATTAAAGAAAATTGAACAACATAATGAATAAATAAATACACTTCTTTCAAAAAGTCAGTCAGAATTTAAAACACACACAATCCTCAACAGGAACAATTAAAAAAATAAAAGTAACAAAAAATATCAATGAAAAAATGAAATTAATGTAACTAAAAATCAAATTGATAAACAAATGAAATTGAAAGAAATAAAACAAACTGCATTAATAAAAAAGACATGTATCTGCATGCAGTAAATTAAAATCATGCATAAAAAATGATATATAAATTTGTGAATTATTAAATGAATACTGTTACAGGAGTGCATAGTTTTTCTCTTATTCTAAATTGATGTACCAGGGGTAAGCGCGAACGCAGACCCCCACACTTAAAAATTACGTGCCCGAGTCGCCCGCATTTGGGGCGATCGCAGGGTTCAGCCGATCCGGAGTGCAATGGAAAGGCCTCGCCCTGGAGGGACCCCGCTACTTTGATCAGGGTGCCCTCTGCACCAGGTAAGTATGATTAGTATAGTTAATGACAGGATTTAAAACAATGAAGCTGCGCAGAAATCAAGTGTTTAAGAGACAGAGTGCAGTCACATATGATCAATGTCTCACGGACGGGCCTAAATGGGCAGGATCACCAACCCAAATTACACCCTCCCCTTTACATTTTACCTCTGTGTCGTATTCCCAGGTTTTACTCACTCTCTAAAATCTTTCTTACACATACTCCGTTTTTCTAAATGCAACGTACAGTCAACGTTTTTCATTCGTATGGCCAGCGTTTATACCATCACCTGAATAAGTGTAACAGATTTTTTTTTTTTTTAATTGTTTTAATTGTTTTAATTTAATTTTTGTTTTTCTAAGAAAAAAGAGTATTAATATAGGGAGAGAAGAAGATATCAAACAATAACCAAGATATGAATAATAAAACGAATTAACGCTATTATACACACCATACACACCAGTGTACCCCCCTCCGTTTGAGTTAATTTTGTTGATCTCAGTGTCATTAATTAAAGAAAAATAACAATACAGGAAGAGTATATGGAATGCTGTACAAATTTGCGCGTCTTCCATTCGCATGCTTGCTTCAGAATCTTAGCGGTGAGTCCCAAAATGTTCGACCAATCAGATATCGCCCTCGTTCCAATTTCTTCCAATTTCCTTCCAATTTCGATCTCATTCTCTTTTATCGACCAAACGCCGCGTTTGGTTTCAAAGAATTGAAATAAAGTATAGCAAATTCATTTTAAAGTCGAAATACAATCAAGAAAAGTGAAAAAAGTAAAAATAAATAAAATTTAAAAATATGTATTTTTTTTTTAAATTTCAGTGGAAAAATTAGAAAAAGAAAAATATGGAACGCTTCACGAATTTGCGTGTCATCCTTGCGCAGGGGCCATGCTAATCTTCTCTGTATCGTTCCAATTTTAATATATGTACTGCCGAAAAGCAAGTACAATGTAATAAAATAATTGTGGCATATAAATACAATGATTCGGAGAATATTATGAAATAGCCCTTTTTAATTTTTGCATACTGTAAACACCTGGAGAGACGATAATATTGCGTAACAAGAAAGGTAACTGCTACCTACATGTGTATGTGACATACACATGTGCACACGTGTATACTGTTAAAAAAAAATCATAAAAGATAATTGTATAAAAAAATTAACGGGTTGAAAAAAATAATTTTTTAAGGGGAGGGGATGGGTGGAGTAGGGTCATTTTCATATTATTAATAACTTTAAAAAAATTAGTAATATTTGTAATGTTGTCATATTTCATATCAAGCAGTTTTGGCGAAATATGTATTTTATATGGTATACAACCAAGCAACACTCCGGTGCTCAAAAAATGGCCGTTGAGTGGGTATGTCACTATGCAGAATGGATAAGGGCTTTCACGACGCTAATTGTTGAAACAAATAAAAATATAAAACTAGAAAATTCACTAACCTTCCAATAATTTGTCTTCTAAGTTCTAGTGCAAATCAACTTGCAGAGAATTATTTTCCAACTTGAACGTAATCCAATGCACCACTAGCAAACACTGCTATATACGCTGTATAAAATTGATATCCACTTTGAAAATTCACAAAAATTCCAATCAATTCCTCACAATGAATATTGAAAATGCACACGAAAAATGGATTCACAGGCTTCTCTGACGACCGGATGACGATATCTACGCTTTTGTTGTTACGAACACAACGTCACAGTGGGCATTACGTAAACAATAGGTTACGGTCAAAGGGACATAACTCCTTCTAACTTGTGTCATGGTAAAAAACGTATTAAAGAAAATTGAACAACATAATGAATAAATAAATACACTTCTTTCAAAAAGTCAGTCAGAATTTAAAACACACACAATCCTCAACAGGAACAATTAAAAAAATAAAAGTAACAAAAAATATCAATGAAAAAATGAAATTAATGTAACTAAAAATCAAATTGATAAACAAATGAAATTGAAAGAAATAAAACAAACTGCATTAATAAAAAAGACATGTATCTGCATGCAGTAAATTAAAATCATGCATAAAAAATGATATATAAATTTGTGAATTATTAAATGAATACTGTTACAGGAGTGCATAGTTTTTCTCTTATTCTAAATTGATGTACCAGGGGTAAGCGCGAACGCAGACCCCCACACTTAAAAATTACGTGCCCGAGTCGCCCGCATTTGGGGCGATCGCAGGGTTCAGCCGATCCGGAGTGCAATGGAAAGGCCTCGCCCTGGAGGGACCCCCAACTTGATCAGGGTGCCCTCTGCACCAGATAAGTATGTTAAGTATAGTTAATGACAGAATTTCAAACAATGACGCTGCGCAGAAATTTAGTGTTTAAGAGACAGAGTGCAGTCACATATGATCAATGTCTCACGGACGGGCCTAAATGGGCAGGATCACCAACCCAAATTACACCCTCCCCTTTACATTTTACCTCTGTGTCGTATTCCCAGGTTTTACTCACTCTCTAAAATCTTTCTTACACATACTCCGTTTTTCTAAATGCAACGTACAGTCAACGTTTTTCATTCGTATGGCCAGCGTTTAAACATCACCTGTATATAAGTGTAACAGATATAACAGATTTTTTTTTTTTTTAATTGTTTTAATTGTTTTAATTTAATTTTTGTTTTTCTAAGAAAAAAGATTATTAATATAGTGTTATAAAGAAGATATCAAACAATAACCAAGATATGAATAATAAAACGAATTAACGCTATTATACACACCAGTACCCCCCCCCCCCCCCCCCGTTTGAGTTAATTTTTTTTTACCTCAATGTCATTAAATAAAAAAAAAATACAATACGGGAAGAGTATATGGAATGCTGTACAAATTTGCGCGTCTTCCATTCGCATGCTTGCTTCAGAATCTTAGCGGTGAGTCCCAAAATGTTCGACCAATCAGATATCGCCCTCGTTCCAATTTCTTCCAATTTCCTTCCAATTTCGATCTCATTCTCTTTTATCGACCAAACGCCGCGTTTGGTTTCAAAAATTGAAATAAAGTTTAGCAAATTCATTTTAAAGTCGAAATACAATCAAGAGAGGTGAAAAAACTAAAAATAAATAAAATTTAAAAATATTTAAAAATAAATAAAATTTTAAATACAAATTCAAATTTAATTTTTTTTTTTCTAAATTTCAGTGGAAAAATTAGAAAAAGAAAAATATGGAACGCTTCACGAATTTGCGTGTCATCCTTGCGCAGGGGCCATGCTAATCTTCTCTGTATCGTTCCAATTTTAATATATGTACTGCCGAAAAGCAAGTACAATGTAATAAAATAATTGTGGCATATAAATACAATGATTCAGAGAAGATTATGAAATAGCCCTTTTTAATTTTTGCATACTGTAAACACCTGGAGAGACGATAATATTGCGTAACAAGAAAGGTAACTGCTACCTACATGTATGTGACACACACATGTGCACACATGTATACTGTTAAAAAAAAATCATAAAAGATAATTGCATAAAAAAATTAACGGGTTGAAAAAAATAATTTTTTTTAAGGGGAGGGGATGGGTGGAGTAGGGTCATTTTCATATTATTAATAACTTTAATGACCAAATATTTGTAATGTTGTCATATTTCATATCAAGCAATTTTGTCCAAATATGTATTTTATATGGTATACAATCAAGCAACACTCCGGTGCTCAAAAAATGGCCGTTGAGTGGGTATGTCACTATGCAGAATGGATAAGGGCTTTCAGGACGCTAATTGTTGAAAAAAATAAAAAAAAAAACTATGAAATTCACTAACCTTCCAATAAATTGTCTTCTAAGTTCTAGTGCAAAACAACTAGCAGAGAATAATTTACAAACTTCAACGTAATCCAATGCACCACTAGCAAACATTGCTATATACGCTGTATAAAATTGATATCCACTTTGAAAATTCACAAAAATTCCAATCAATTCCTCACAATGAATATTGAAAATGCACACAAAAAATGGATTCACACTTCTCTGACGACCGGATGACGATATCTACGCTTTTGTTGTTACGAACACAACGTCACAGTGGGCATTACGTGAACAATAGGTTACGGTAAGGGACATAACTCCTTCTAACTTGTGTCATGGTAAAAAAAAACGTATTAAAGAAAATTGAAGAATATAATGAATGAACGAATAAAATAAATAAATAAATAAATACACTTCTTTCAAAAAGTCAGTCAAATTTAAAACACACACAACCCTCAACAGGAACAATTAAAAAAATAAAAGTAACAAAAAATATCAATGAAAAAATGAAATTAATGTAACTAAAAATCAAATTGATAAACAAATGAAATTGAAAGAAATAAAACAAACTGCATTAATAAAAAAGACATGTATCTGCATGCAGTAAATTAAAATCATGCATAAAAAATGATATATAAATTTGTGAATTATTAAATTAATACTGTTACAGGAGTGCATATTTTTCTCTTATTCTAAATTGATGTACCAGGGGTAAGCGCGAACGCAGACCCCCACACTTAAAAATTACGTGCCCGAGTCGCCCGCATTTGGGGCGATCGCAGGGTTCAGCCGATCCGGAGTGCAATGGAAAGGCCTCGCCCTGGAGGGACCCCCTTCTTGATCAGGGTGCCCTCTGCACCAGGTAAGTATGATTAGTATAGTTAATGACAGGATTTAAAACAATGAAGCTGCGCAGAAATCAAGTGTTTAAGAGACAGAGTGCAGTCACATATGATCAATGTCTCACGGACGGGCCTAAATGGGCAGGATCACCAACCCAAATTACACCCTCCCCTTTACATTTTACCTCTGTGTCGTATTCCCAGGTTTTACTCACTCTCTAAAATCTTTCTTACACATACTCCGTTTTTCTAAATGCAACGTACAGTCAACGTTTTTCATTCGTATGGCCAGCGTTTATACCATCACCTGAATAAGTGTAACAGATTTTTTTTTTTTCGTTTTAATTGTTTTAATTTAATTTTTGTTTTTCTAAGAAAAAAGAGTATTAATATAGGGAGAGAAGAAGATATCAAACAATAACCAAGATATGAATAATAAAACGAATTAACGCTATTATACACACCAGTGTACCCCCCCCCCCCCCCCTCCGTTTGAGTTAATTTTGTTGATCTCAGTGTCATTAATTAAAGAAAAATAACAATACAGGAAGAGTATATGGAATGCTGTACAAATTTGCGCGTCTTCCATTCGCATGCTTGCTTCAGAATCTTAGCGGTGAGTCCCAAAATGTTCGACCAATCAGATATCGCCCTCGTTCCAATTTCTTCCAATTTCCTTCCAATTTCGATCTCATTCTCTTTTATCGACCAAACGCCGCGTTTGGTTTCAAAGAATTGAAATAAAGTATAGCAAATTCATTTTAAAGTCGAAATACAATCAAGAAAAGTGAAAAAAGTAAAAATAAATAAACTTTTAAAATATGTATTTTTTTTTTAAATTTCAGTGGAAAAATTAGAAAAAGAAAAATATGGAACGCTTCACGAATTTGCGTGTCATCCTTGCGCAGGGGCCATGCTAATCTTCTCTGTATCGTTCCAATTTTAATATATGTACTGCCGAAAAGCAAGTACAATGTAATAAAATAATTGTGGCATATAAATACAATGATTCGGAGAATATTATGAAATAGCCCTTTTTAATTTTTGCATACTGTAAACACCTGGAGAGACGATAATATTGCGTAACAAGAAAGGTAACTGCTACCTACATGTGTATGTGACATACACATGTGCACACATGTGTATACTGTTAAAAAAAATCATAAAAGATAATTGTATAAAAAAATTAACGGGTTGAAAAAAATAATTTTTTAAGGGGAGGGGATGGGTGGAGTAGGGTCATTTTCATATTATTAATAACTTTAAAAAAATTAGTAATATTTGTAATGTTGTCATATTTCATATCAAGCAGTTTTGGCGAAATATGTATTTTATATGGTATACAACCAAGCAACACTCCGGTGCTCAAAAAATGGCCGTTGAGTGGGTATGTCACTATGCAGAATGGATAAGGGCTTTCACGACGCTAATTGTTGAAACAAATAAAAATATAAAACTAGAAAATTCACTAACCTTCCAATAATTTGTCTTCTAAGTTCTAGTGCAAATCAACTTGCAGAGAATTATTTTCCAACTTGAACGTAATCCAATGCACCACTAGCAAACACTGCTATATACGCTGTATAAAATTGATATCCACTTTGAAAATTCACAAAAATTCCAATCAATTCCTCACAATGAATATTGAAAATGCACACGAAAAATGGATTCACAGGCTTCTCTGACGACCGGATGACGATATCTACGCTTTTGTTGTTACGAACACAACGTCACAGTGGGCATTACGTAAACAATAGGTTACGGTCAAAGGGACATAACTCCTTCTAACTTGTGTCATGGTGGTAAAAAACGTATTAAAGAAAATTGAACAACATAATGAATAAATAAATACACTTCTTTCAAAAAGTCAGTCAGAATTTAAAACACACACAATCCTCAACAGGAACAATTAAAAAAATAAAAGTAACAAAAAATATCAATGAAAAAATGAAATTAATGTAACTAAAAATCAAATTGATAAACAAATGAAATTGAAAGAAATAAAACAAACTGCATTAATAAAAAAGACATGTATCTGCATGCAGTAAATTAAAATCATGCATAAAAAATGATATATAAATTTGTGAATTATTAAATGAATACTGTTACAGGAGTGCATAGTTTTTCTCTTATTCTAAATTGATGTACCAGGGGTAAGCGCGAACGCAGACCCCCACACTTAAAAATTACGTGCCCGAGTCGCCCGCATTTGGGGCGATCGCAGGGTTCAGCCGATCCGGAGTGCAATGGAAAGGCCTCGCCCTGGAGGGACCCCCTACTTGATCAGGGTGCCCTCTGCACCAGGTAAGTATGATTAGTATAGTTAATGACAGGATTTAAAACAATGAAGCTGCGCAGAAATCAAGTGTTTAAGAGACAGAGTGCAGTCACATATGATCAATGTCTCACGGACGGGCCTAAATGGGCAGGATCACCAACCCAAATTACACCCTCCCCTTTACATTTTACCTCTGTGTCGTATTCCCAGGTTTTACTCACTCTCTAAAATCTTTCTTACACATACTCCGTTTTTCTAAATGCAACGTACAGTCAACGTTTTTCATTCGTATGGCCAGCGTTTATACCATCACCTGAATAAGTGTAACAGATTTTTTTTTTTTCGTTTTAATTGTTTTAATTTAATTTTTGTTTTTCTAAGAAAAAAGAGTATTAATATAGGGAGAGAAGAAGATATCAAACAATAACCAAGATATGAATAATAAAACGAATTAACGCTATTATACACACCAGTGTACCCCCCCCCCCCCCCCCCCGTTTGAGTTAATTTTGTTGATCTCAGTGTCATTAATTAAAGAAAAATAACAATACAGGAAGAGTATATGGAATGCTGTACAAATTTGCGCGTCTTCCATTCGCATGCTTGCTTCAGAATCTTAGCGGTGAGTCCCAAAATGTTCGACCAATCAGATATCGCCCTCGTTCCAATTTCTTCCAATTTCCTTCCAATTTCGATCTCATTCTCTTTTATCGACCAAACGCCGCGTTTGGTTTCAAAGAATTGAAATAAAGTATAGCAAATTCATTTTAAAGTCGAAATACAATCAAGAAAAGTGAAAAAAGTAAAAATAAATAAAATTTAAAAATTTGTATTTTTTTTTTAAATTTCAGTGGAAAAATTAGAAAAAGAAAAATATGGAACGCTTCACGAATTTGCGTGTCATCCTTGCGCAGGGGCCATGCTAATCTTCTCTGTATCGTTCCAATTTTAATATATGTACTGCCGAAAAGCAAGTACAATGTAATAAAATAATTGTGGCATATAAATACAATGATTCGGAGAATATTATGAAATAGCCCTTTTTAATTTTTGCATACTGTAAACACCTGGAGAGACGATAATATTGCGTAACAAGAAAGGTAACTGCTACCTACATGTGTATGTGACATACACATGTGCACACGTGTATACTGTTAAAAAAAAAATCATAAAAGATAATTGTATAAAAAAATTAACGGGTTGAAAAAAATAATTTTTTAAGGGGAGGGGATGGGTGGAGTAGGGTCATTTTCATATTATTAATAACTTTAAAAAAATTAGTAATATTTGTAATGTTGTCATATTTCATATCAAGCAGTTTTGGCGAAATATGTATTTTATATGGTATACAACCAAGCAACACTCCGGTGCTCAAAAAATGGCCGTTGAGTGGGTATGTCACTATGCAGAATGGATAAGGGCTTTCACGACGCTAATTGTTGAAACAAATAAAAATATAAAACTAGAAAATTCACTAACCTTCCAATAATTTGTCTTCTAAGTTCTAGTGCAAATCAACTTGCAGAGAATTATTTTCCAACTTGAACGTAATCCAATGCACCACTAGCAAACACTGCTATATACGCTGTATAAAATTGATATCCACTTTGAAAATTCACAAAAATTCCAATCAATTCCTCACAATGAATATTGAAAATGCACACGAAAAATGGATTCACAGGCTTCTCTGACGACCGGATGACGATATCTACGCTTTTGTTGTTACGAACACAACGTCACAGTGGGCATTACGTAAACAATAGGTTACGGTCAAAGGGACATAACTCCTTCTAACTTGTGTCATGGTAAAAAACGTATTAAAGAAAATTGAACAACATAATGAATAAATAAATACACTTCTTTCAAAAAGTCAGTCAGAATTTAAAACACACACAATCCTCAACAGGAACAATTAAAAAAATAAAAGTAACAAAAAATATCAATGAAAAAATGAAATTAATGTAACTAAAAATCAAATTGATAAACAAATGAAATTGAAAGAAATAAAACAAACTGCATTAATAAAAAAGACATGTATCTGCATGCAGTAAATTAAAATCATGCATAAAAAATGATATATAAATTTGTGAATTATTAAATGAATACTGTTACAGGAGTGCATAGTTTTTCTCTTATTCTAAATTGATGTACCAGGGGTAAGCGCGAACGCAGACCCCCACACTTAAAAATTACGTGCCCGAGTCGCCCGCATTTGGGGCGATCGCAGGGTTCAGCCGATCCGGAGTGCAATGGAAAGGCCTCGCCCTGGAGGGACCCCCTACTTGATCAGGGTGCCCTCTGCACCAGGTAAGTATGATTAGTATAGTTAATGACAGGATTTAAAACAATGAAGCTGCGCAGAAATCAAGTGTTTAAGAGACAGAGTGCAGTCACATATGATCAATGTCTCACGGACGGGCCTAAATGGGCAGGATCACCAACCCAAATTACACCCTCCCCTTTACATTTTACCTCTGTGTCGTATTCCCAGGTTTTACTCACTCTCTAATCTTTCTTACACATACTCCGTTTTTCTAAATGCAACGTACAGTCAACGTTTTTCTTTCGTATGGCCAGCGTTTATACCATCACCTGAATAAGTGTAACAGATTTTTTTTTTTTCGTTTTAATTGTTTTAATTTAATTTTTGTTTTTCTAAAAGAAAAAAGAGTATTAATATAGGGAGAGAAGAAGATATCAAACAATAACCAAGATATGAATAATAAAACGAATTAACGCTATTATACACACCAGTGTACCCCCCCCCCCCTCCGTTTGAGTTAATTTTGTTGATCTCAGTGTCATTAATTAAAGAAAAATAACAATACAGGAAGAGTATATGGAATGCTGTACAAATTTGCGCGTCTTCCATTCGCATGCTTGCTTCAGAATCTTAGCGGTGAGTCCCAAAATGTTCGACCAATCAGATATCGCCCTCGTTCCAATTTCTTCCAATTTCCTTCCAATTTCGATCTCATTCTCTTTTATCGACCAAACGCCGCGTTTGGTTTCAAAGAATTGAAATAAAGTATAGCAAATTCATTTTAAAGTCGAAATACAATCAAGAAAAGTGAAAAAAGTAAAAATAAATAAAATTTAAAAATATGTATTTTTTTTTTAAATTTCAGTGGAAAAATTAGAAAAAGAAAAATATGGAACGCTTCACGAATTTGCGTGTCATCCTTGCGCAGGGGCCATGCTAATCTTCTCTGTATCGTTCCAATTTTAATATATGTACTGCCGAAAAGCAAGTACAATGTAATAAAATAATTGTGGCATATAAATACAATGATTCGGAGAATATTATGAAATAGCCCTTTTTAATTTTTGCATACTGTAAACACCTGGAGAGACGATAATATTGCGTAACAAGAAAGGTAACTGCTACCTACATGTGTATGTGACATACACATGTGCACACGTGTATACTGTTAAAAAAAAATCATAAAAGATAATTGTATAAAAAAATTAACGGGTTGAAAAAAATAATTTTTTAAGGGGAGGGGATGGGTGGAGTAGGGTCATTTTCATATTATTAATAACTTTAAAAAAATTAGTAATATTTGTAATGTTGTCATATTTCATATCAAGCAGTTTTGGCGAAATATGTATTTTATATGGTATACAACCAAGCAACACTCCGGTGCTCAAAAAATGGCCGTTGAGTGGGTATGTCACTATGCAGAATGGATAAGGGCTTTCACGACGCTAATTGTTGAAACAAATAAAAATATAAAACTAGAAAATTCACTAACCTTCCAATAATTTGTCTTCTAAGTTCTAGTGCAAATCAACTTGCAGAGAATTATTTTCCAACTTGAACGTAATCCAATGCACCACTAGCAAACACTGCTATATACGCTGTATAAAATTGATATCCACTTTGAAAATTCACAAAAATTCCAATCAATTCCTCACAATGAATATTGAAAATGCACACGAAAAATGGATTCACAGGCTTCTCTGACGACCGGATGACGATATCTACGCTTTTGTTGTTACGAACACAACGTCACAGTGGGCATTACGTAAACAATAGGTTACGGTCAAAGGGACATAACTCCTTCTAACTTGTGTCATGGTAAAAAACGTATTAAAGAAAATTGAACAACATAATGAATAAATAAATACACTTCTTTCAAAAAGTCAGTCAGAATTTAAAACACACACAATCCTCAACAGGAACAATTAAAAAAATAAAAGTAACAAAAAATATCAATGAAAAAATGAAATTAATGTAACTAAAAATCAAATTGATAAACAAATGAAATTGAAAGAAATAAAACAAACTGCATTAATAAAAAAGACATGTATCTGCATGCAGTAAATTAAAATCATGCATAAAAAATGATATATAAATTTGTGAATTATTAAATGAATACTGTTACAGGAGTGCATAGTTTTTCTCTTATTCTAAATTGATGTACCAGGGGTAAGCGCGAACGCAGACCCCCACACTTAAAAATTACGTGCCCGAGTCGCCCGCATTTGGGGCGATCGCAGGGTT
>NW_026929632.1:0-38655 GCF_032062105.1 Saccostrea cuccullata | reverse complement strand
AACATGTTGTCCTCAGTTGTGACTAGTTTTATGGTGTTTTAACCATAGGTTTAAAAAATATTCACAAATAATGTGTTTTACTTTATAAATAATTTTTTATAATAAAAAATTTAAAAGTACCAGCAACTTATTTAGATATAAATATTTTTTTCACTTTCTTTGAAAAAATACCAAAAAATTCATATAAAATTATTAAGAGCTAATATCGGCCTTTCAATGCTGAAACCATTGTTTAAAAAGAATGACTCAAAGATCTATAAAATAAAAAGTTGGTGTGGCATTCCAACTTAAGATTGGACGAGAATGATAGGAGAACAAGCACGTCACAAACTTGTTGATAACATTACAAGTTATGGACAAGTGCCCCCTCCAGTGGAGACGAATGGGAAACATCAAAACCTCACAAGTAGCGACTAACAAAGTAACATTGGTACAAACCATTAGGAATTAACTACATATTTCCTGTAAATTGTCAAATACAGCTGTATATATGCACCGATAGTTCTTGGGATCAAGTCTACCAACAGTCTTTCAGAATTTTCACGTGTTCTTATCATATCCTGTTATGAGCAGACATATTTTTGTATTTATATTACCACGTTAGTCCATTATACACAAGACGAAAGACCACCTTTAAGCAATCGCTTAATGGTAGCTTAATGGTGACTTAATGGTGGCTTAAAGAAGTTAATTCCTTTAAGCCACCATTAAGCCACCATTAAGCTGCAACTTACAGGTGCTTAATGTCCAAACTTCATTAAGCTACCATTAAGCCACCATTAAGCTGAGCTTAATGGTGACTTAATGGTCAACCCTCATTAAACGTTTACGCATCTTATATAGAATATTTGAACTAACTTTTAGTTATTTTAATATCATTTACGCAAAATCTATTCCAACTCATAATTCTGTCTCGATCATAATTTCTACGAGTTTTTTGTCAACATGCATAAACTTGATCACTGGGAACAAAGTTAGCTAATAGCCACACGGGCTTGCTCGAGGTGTTAATTTTTTCTTAATATCATTTACAGTGATAATAAAACAAGACATCCTGTATCAGAACCGTATATTATTTTTTTTTAAAAATAAATCATTAATACATGCGTTGTTTTTATTTTTAGTGTTTATGATTTTTAAAAATAAATAATTATTACACACCGTGAGCAAGTCCTTGTGAAATATCTTAAATTTACAATACCAAAAATCAATTTGTTCTTAAAATTATCTATATTCATGAACACAAAATATATATTACTTTTTAAAAACAAAATGGTATTTTTATTTCATGTGTTATAAAAGGAACATTCCGCTACAGAATTCACAGGAATATAACTATATAATCTCATGAAAAAAAAATCTCTGTCCTTTTTTTTTGGGGGGGGGGGGAGGGGGGGGGCTACTGGTATACAAATGTTTAGTTTTCAAAGATTGACTTTTACCATGAAAAACTTTTTAATGGCTTTTACATCATGAATAATTCTAATTAATTCGTTATTTTTTTTTTAATAATGCAGCGGTAAGTACATGTATCTGTCAAAATCTAGTCGGTCTTCAATGATTGTTATTTCAAAATCGATTTTCAGAGGAACGGCCGATCAGACTAAACAGGACATCCGACCAGATGTATATACACATTGAGAAACGGAGTAAGATTAACAGATGATCAGTGTACAGTAAACCGACTGGTCAGACAATAGACCTTAATTAGGTGTCCCCCCGTCCCCGGTTAACTAACAGGAAACTATACATACACAACGTACACTGACAGATTTTAATGATCAATTATTTTTTTTAAAAAAATTAAATTTAACGCAAGCATATAACAAATTAAAAAATATGATTCATCGTAAAAAGCCAATTATTTTGATACCCATTATGATACAAAAAGAATTGAAACTGAATATGATATTCTAAAAAAAGTTTTTGTAAACGTAATTAACCAGGTAACGCGAGGATTGTCACTAAATTGTTGACACAGAAACCGTTAATATCCGCAGTATATTAAAAATAATAGTAGAATCTGTTTTTTCCTCTTTCCTTTTCGATGATAGACTTTTGTGTTTTATCTATAATTAATTCATTTTCAATCATGATTTAATGCTTACATTTCGAAAATTTTGGAATAACAGAGCGAAGAACTCAATCACATTACATCAATCTCAAAGCCGAACTCAGTGTAGAAATATATATTAATGTGTTAAGATCCACAAATAAAATTGTTTATGTTTTGATTAATAAATCAATTCAAGACTTTTGGAAATGTTCAACAAAATACTAGTACCTTTACAAGTCCAAACAAATTTTGAAAAAAATAAAGGTTAAATATCTCATATTTTCATTACATTTTGAAGAGCGGCGATAGCCTAATGGATAAGGCGTTCGCCTTGCAACCCAAAGGTCATGGGTTCGCGCCCCGTCAGTGGCGATTTTTTTTTTTTTTTTTTTTTTTTGGATTTTGAATTTCGTTATTTTTCATAATCTTTACCAAATTAAGATATAAGCGAACTCTACATTTATAATATTGATAACAAATCACTATAAAAATAAATTTTCACCCATATAAACAATATTATCGACTGCGTAATGTGACTTAATGGTGGCTTAATGGTGGCTTAATGGTAGCTTAATGGAGTTTGGACATTAAGCACCTGTAAGTCTAGCTTAATGGTAGCTTAATGGTGACTTAATGGTGGTCTAAAAGTTACCATTAAGGACCTGTAAGCCACCATTAAGCTACCATTAAGCCACATTTAAGCACCCATTAAGGACTTTGAGTTGGCTTAATGGTAACTTAATGGTGTTGTAAATGTTACTTAAAGGTGCTTAATGGTGACTTAATGGTGACTTAAAGACAACCATTAATCCACCATTAAGGACCTATAAACCACCATTAAGCCGGACTTAAAGGGTGTGTTTCATCTTGTGATACCCCATGAACTCGAAACAAGGACAACACAAAAGAGTCTAAAATATCTACATTTATATTCGCCTAAAAAGAGTCGTCACTGGTATGTCACCAACAAAACTCCACAACAAAGTCACGACATCAACTCTTCCATCGTCAACCTCTCCTATCTATTTCACAATGTTCCATTATCACCCACATATGAAGCCCATGTCCCAAGCAGACTAGATCAATATACAGGCACAAACTTCACGTGCAAACAATTTCCAAAACGAGACAAGCTATACAATAACAATTTAGAAAAAAAGACCATCAAAAGTCTTGTCCAAGGTCAACATCTCTCATACTCCACAGCTAATATAATGTCCTTGCCAGCAAATACAATCTTTCATAAAGTCAACATATTGATTTACAAGAGGCTAAGTACAGATATATTTCTATATAGTCCTAAAAACATACAGTACCACGTCTTCAACGATGTTGCCTCAGACAGTCATTTTGATATATTTGCATTTTCTTTGTTTTCTTACACTATGAACCCCGGGGCTTCAATTTCATTCAAACCAGATATAAAACTTACAGAGTCTCTAAGTTCGTCAAACCAGTAAGTGTGCTGTTCGTGATTGTAGTTATTTCGTTATTGTCCAGATACCTGAAAAAAAAAAAGAAAAGCAAATGTCAAGAGCGTTTTTTTTTTCAAGCAAAGAATTATATAAATTTTCCCTGAAAGTTTGTTTTTGTAAGAAAGAAAAACAGATGAGTTTCAACTATTACGGGTATATTTTCGCCTAGATTCGCAATGCAAATACATGGAATTTAATCGGTACATGTACGACATGATGGGACAGTTTACGCTTTATTAAATGCGAAGCGTTTATGATGAATGAATTAATGAAGAATGGACGTGAAAAACATCCCTTTCAAGTTAAATAAATGGGACAGTCTGCACTATGAATACCAAAAAGCATCAATACAGAATGAAGACAAGGCATATATTAAGACTGATATTCCAGAAAAAATTTAAGATAATGAGCTTAAATTCCCTCTAATCTTGCTAAATCATTGAATAAATAAATGTTTTAGATTTTAAGGGTTGGGGAATTGATAATGATCAACTTACATGTATTTTAATTTTGTCAAACCGCTGAATGAATTGTCCTCTATTGTGGTTATTTTGTTTCTGTGTAGAAACCTGAAAGATATTTTGGAAAGTGAATGTCAAGTACAGGTATTTGTAATTATATCTGTTCCTTTATTATAATAATGAAGAATTACTGATTACATTAATAATTCTTACTAGCCTCACAATGCAATCACAGATACATTAAAGATTATTATGTACATATTTGTCAACCTGATTTGCTCATCCCACATTTTCTTTTGAATCTGTAGGTTGTTCATTGTATATTTTTTTCTGTATATTTTATTTTCTCTATCCATGAGTCTACTTTCCCCTGTTTTTTTTGTTGGTTTTTGTTGGTTTTTTTTTTTTTTGTTGCAAATATAACTACAAACTGCTTATCGTTAAATGAGGTTTATTAGAATGCCAAACAAATTAATGAAATATATTCAAAATTGCAGATACCCCTGTTTTAATGTATCCACTATAAGGATATTAATATATATTACGAAAAAATACAAGTACGACTATATAGGAATTGACAAGAATAATGGGAGACACAATTGCCACAAACGTGTCGATAACTTACACAAGTTATTGACAAGTGCCTCTTTCAGTGGAGACTGATGGGAAATATCAACACCTACAATGTAAAGACTAAAAAGAGAAACAATCCAACAAACCATCAAATGTACGAATTAACTATACATTTCCTGTAACTTGTCAAATATCTATATTCACTGGTAGGATCACCTATCAATCTTTCAGTTTTCACGCGAAAACCATGTATAAATACGTATTTGTGTATCTTATTCCAACGCCATGACAGTATACACCCCCGTGACGAACCGGAAACAAACGAAATTTACAAAATTCAATAACAGCAAAAGTTGAAACCCCCATAGAATAGCTGTGCCATGTTAAGTCAACAATAAAACTTCAACAACAAAGTGACGACGTCAACTCTTCCATCGCTCATCTCCATAATTTATTTCGCAATATACCGTTAACACCCACATATAAGTTTTGTCCACAAAAAACTGATATATGAGGCACATGTTCAAAGTACGAACACTTTCCAAAACCGGAGCAAGCTATACAATAATAAGTCCATGATAAAAACAAAAAATGCCGAGGTTATCATATCGCATACTCCACAGCTAGTATAATGTCCTTGCCAACAAAAACAATCTTTTATGAAGTCAAGCGTTGTGTTGGACTTTTGGGATTGAATAATGTTCTTTATATTCATATATTTCATTCTAACACATTGATAAATTACAGTGGGCTAAGTACAAATATATTGTTATCTAGTCCTACAAACATAACAGAGTACCTAATCTTCAACGATGAGCCTCAGTCAGTCATTTTGATATAATTATATTTGACAATGTAAAACAGAACACTTTAAAATGGGTTATTAACTATGCCATCATCCTGATGCAAGTTGTACAACACTGTAAACAGGGAATAGTATAAATAGCTAGGGAAATGGATAAAACGAGCACTTTTCAAAAACAAAGTCCATAAAACAATACAAAACAGAAGCAGAGCAAACACGGACCTCCGAAACATCAGAGGTGGGATCAGGTGCCATGTAGGAGTGAGCATCCTCTGCCGAACGCTCACATCCGCCAAGTGCTCATTTTCATGATCAGGAAATAATGGAACATTCCGTCGTTAATTCAGTGTATAAATAATGGGCTAAAAACTTATATAAAAATCTTCAGTCAGCAGTTGACAAGGTCATACATAACTAACGAAACGTTTATGTCATCAAATATTGATGAAAATATACTTCAACATAGAATATATTATAAGGTCATCAACTATGCCGACAGCCATACTTGCCACCTTAGAAAGCCACAAATCTTTAACTGTTTTGAACTTTAAATGCAATATAATTCATAAACACCTACAATAATACCTCAGACCACACCAATTCCGAAAAAAAAATAAACATAAGATAACAATACAAGACATGGAATAATTTTTTTATGTTGCACATAAATAGAATGATTCAAGTTTGCCGGTAAAAATTTTAAAAATTCAAGAATACAATGCTTTTTTCCCGAATATTTTGAATCAAACAACAGGATGTTATAATTTGGCGGATTGATACTCCGATTTTTTTTTTACTAAGATCAAACTCTTAGAAACAAAACTTACAAGCTTACTAAGTTTGTCAAACCAGTAAGTGTTCTGTTCTTTATTGTAGTAATTTTGTTTTTGTGTAGAGTTCTGAAAGAAAAAAAGAAAAACAATTGTCAAGAGCAAGTTTTCTTTTTTGTTCAAGTAAAAATAATTTTGCTTGGAAGTTTATTTTTATGAGAAAAAAAATACAAATAAGTTTTGATTATTACGGGTATAATTCCTTTCAGCTTTGCAATGCTAATACATAGAATTTAATCGAAATATACATGGTGGGACAGTTTACGCTTTATAAATTTCAAAGCGTCAATGATAAATGAATTTAAAAGATATTATAGTTTGGATATTGATACCCTAATGATATTTTAAATAACGAATTTAAAATCTCTCTAATTTTGTCAATCATTGAATGAAACAATAAACGGAATATTATATTTTAGAGTCTTGGTATCCTTTAAATAATTCTGAATAACAAACTTAGGGAGTCTTTATTTTGTAAAACCGCTAAACGCATTATTATCTATTGTTTTTATACGGTTTTTGCCCAAGTACCTGAAATATATTGTGAAGAGTGAGTGTCAAGTCTAAGCATCTGTTTATAATTTAATTCTGGTTTTAACGCTGTATTTGATTGGATAAAAATTTACTTTATGTCGTATAACATGGGTTGCCTACGTCACAATTACTTGCGTCAGAAACGTATCAATCCGCCTGACGTTACATTCAAATTTTGTACAAATTGAAGTCATTTTTTGAACAATCATCTTTTTTTCTTACATCAAATGAATAAAAAATAAATTATAAGCAATGAATTTAATAGCTACCCATTTTATACGGTATAAACTGGGTTTGAACAGTTAACGCTTTTTTATAAACCGTTTCGCGGTTTATAAAGCGTAAACTATGTTCCTCTCTTTTATGATTGGTAAAATTAAGGACCATCTCTAAAATTTTCACGCTAATTTCATTGGTTGAAATGCGTTCAAGTAATTGGAGATGACCCCACCAAAAAGAATAAATTGTAATCTTCACTGTATGACATAATTTTAAATAAATCCATACTTCTAAACATTATGTTAGTCCAAGATAGAGTAATTGAAAACTTTATTTGCATGTTTTTTCTCCATTTGAATAATCAAAAGCAATTTTTCTTTGTCATTAGTTCACTGTCTTCAAAGATTTTTCTTCGATAAAGAAGGCACGCTCCCTATATTAGAAATGGATTAGTTTATTTAAAAATAGCCTCCTTTACACAGTATAATTTTCTCAAAGTCCAAAAAACATTTTTCGTCAGTGTATAGAGGGTTCTTAAATTCATTCCTTAAATATCAACATGTATATTAAATATTACAATATATAACATCAATTTATTTATTCGATAATCTTAACTATGTATCATACATTAAACTTCCTTTGAATCTGTAGATTGCTTAATGAGTTCAAATAAATCATGTGAGTTATATGTATCATACTGATCGCTATTCAGGTTCGGCAAACATTTATGTAACAAAAAATCATTAGATACTTCTAACGTTCTTGATATTGATGAATCAAAACATAGGATATTATACTATGATGAACAGTTACTAAAACCATATTGGTTAAAACTCTAAGAAAACTCTTACAAGTACACCAGGTTTGTCAAGCTAGAAAATGTAGTGTTTTCTATCGTAGTAATCTCGTTCGAACGCAGGTCTCTGAAACATTGAAGAGTAAATGTCAAAAGCAAATTTTTTGATCCATTTAAAATAAATGTATGTTTGTTCTTTAAGAAAAAATACAGATTAACACATGAGAAAGTTTATTATCTCCACAATGCAATTATATTGAATTAAGGACAGATGATACAAACAAATAAAATAGATGCCTGGATTGGTACATATTTTTTGACCTAATTTCATTGCAAACGATGCAAATAATAAACCAGTAAAAAAATAGGAGCACCACGGACCCCCGAAACAACAGAGGTTAACCTTCAATACAAAAAAATTATTTCTCATTCTGTGTACGTATCATTCTACCTCCTGAAACCATACTAATTATTCTATACAAGTATTTTTCAATTCAATTCCGTTTTTGTGCAACTTTACTTTCAAAATGCAAATATATTGAATTAACGCGGTATAAACGGGGTTGGGACAGTTAACGCAATATAAACTGCTGAGCTTCAATAAAGAAAGAGTGCGCCGAATATTAATTAAAATAGATATATCAATATTTTAGATGTGGGAACATACAATTATCTTGTCAATCATAGAATAAATCCAAACATTGAACATTACAGTTTAGCGGATTGATATGTTACACAATTTTTTTAATGAGTGATTGCCCCTGAAATTTTTTGTTGTTAACAGAGAATTTGAAGAAAAATTAAAACGTTAAGTCGCAAAGACATTGAACAAACCACATATGATTTTTTTTGTCAAGAAGGATATGGAGATAACGAACAATTTTCAATCTCAAAGTCTCTCTGTCTCTCTGTCTCTGTCTGTTTCTCTCTCTATCTCTCTCTGCTGAGCAATCAATTTTGGTTGAGCAATTCATATTAACTTATGCTTAGTCCGTGATTATAAAAAAAATTGGACAGACTTTCTCTCTCTCTCTCTCTCTCTCTCTCTCTAGTAAGAAATTCATTTTGGTTCATATTTGGTTCATATTTGCAATAAAAATTATTTAACAGTTAAAGTGAATCTAATAACGATGTGATAGGTAAATGTGAAAGGTAAAGAAAAGCAATGGAATTCTACAAGTCAAGGTTTCATTCATCATTAATTGATATTTTAATTAATTGATATTTTTTAAGTCAGGTTGACAAAAAAACTAAAACAAAATGTTGATACGGATAAATGAACTTTTAAAATACATGTACTTTATATGTTTCTTTTTTCATGCAAGACCATGTTTCATCAAAACAGCTAATGTTGCCTAAATGAAAATAGTAATTACAGGCGAGACACTATATTCTTCTTTTATGATTTTCATCAAATTAGAAATAAATTGTATACTTAATTACAATGTACTTACAATTCACATGTGTCGCTGGGGAGGGTGGAAGGTACTTCTGTTAATCCTTTTCGCCTGCAATCTGCGGATTGTCCAGAGCATTTCGTCGACTGTTTACAGGTGCAAGGGCTACAGGCTTCAATCATAGAATCAAATAAAAAGGCACAGAAAACCAACGCCCATCGTGTCCAATTCATCTTACAAACCGGTATGCTATGTCTACGACTTTGTCAAACTCTGCAGTACTATAAGGATTACACTTTCTAATATTTCCAAGGATACGGATATACGACACAAGTAATACGGATCTTACTTTATTTACATCATTTGCTCTTCATTAACATATGATCATAGTACATGTAGTACTACGATCACTGTAACCAATCTAAAAATTTACAAAAGCACCACATATAAATCTAAGTTCTTTACTTATTAACTATTTCTGTTTTGGGGATACAAAATTTAAACTCACATGGTTTTTCGCACAAATGAAGGTCACATTGTTATAATGCAAAATTGTTTAATGTGACAACAAAGTATACATGTATTTTAAAAGTGATTTATAAGTCAATTTTTATCTTATTCCATTATTTTAAACATAATACACAAAATGTAATTCGTAGGATTTTATATGCTCTTGGATGACAGATAATGAAAGTTTCCAGATGGTTTTTTCATGGTTTCTCGTCAAATGCAACCGTCTTTGCATCCGTTTATTTTAAAGCAAAGAATGATTGCACTTAGTGTACTAAACGTGGCCCCCGGTAAATTGCGCAAAAATAAGGTACATGTATAGAAAGTAGCCTTATGAAATTAATTAAACAATTCTTCAAGTTCTAGATCGCAACTTTGCAAAATTACAGAAATTAAAAGTGAGTAATATTGAAGAACGAGACAGTGTTTTGTAAGAGGGGTCAATGCAAATCACGAATCTCCATTGTTATTCAAAGTTATTCCGATTTTTAGAGCTGAAATACATAGTAAGTGCATGCTTGCCCAAATTTCTCAAAAGGACAGAAGGTGTAGAACTTTTGGAAATTCAACAGATTTAAGGGAGAACTTTGGGCAAGCCTGTGCTCGGGGTAAACTTTTTGAAAAAAGGTACAAAACGCCGACAGTTTTCTTCCCTGTTTACGGGTATTTACATGTCATTGACCTCATTGTGACCTGTTTAATATTCCAATTTACCACGTGATTTGTAGACTCAGGTAACATTGTGAATACAAAAAAATCGATAAACCACGTGGTTGTAGATTCAGTCGAAAGGCGTCCAACTTAGACATTTACAGGTACATTTTCAATCAATCAACATAGAATTATTTCTTTTTTGTCAAGTGTTTTAATAGGGTGCTGGAATATTATATTGGAAAACAATGTAACGATATTTTATTTTTAGTCCTTGGATTTAAGGGGCACGTTTAGAGGCTCAACGAGTTTCAAAGATTTAGCTCCCATCTTCGAAGAAGCATCATTCCTCAAAGTGTTTTTGATAGTAACAATATAAGGACACGGGGTAGAATATGTTGATTGTTTAACACTGGCATGGAATTCTTACTGGTAAACACCCCTCCCCCCCCCCACACACACACACGAAAAAAAAACAAACAATAAAATATCACCACATACAGCATCACAAAAATATTCCGTACACCATTATTTAAAAGAAGTACGGGGTATTTACTGTACTTTAAAAAGTACGAATAGACGGTCTTACTAAACAGAGTATGCTAGTACGCTAGAGTACTTTAGAGTACGCTAGTAATATTTTATAATTTAATGCAACTAAACTACTTCTTGTATGTTTTTCTATATAATTATAACTTATTGAATATATATTTTTAATAAAGGGCAAGAGCCATGTTATGCATAAAATGGCCCTGTACTTACATCAATTAATTAACTATCACCCTCTTTCCATTTTCATATATCAAAATAAAGTAGACACTTGGTGCTTTCATGTTCTATAATGAAATTTCAAATTTCATATTTTTGAGAATCCAAACATTTAAAAACAGGCTTTGAGAAATTGCATTGTTCTTGAAATTTGCAGAAAATATGCGTATTTGACTACCTTCAGCAAAGAATTAAGATATGAGCACAGCCCACGATCCAAAAAATAAAATGTGTTTTTTGATCTTCAGAAATAGGCCTTTCATTATGTATTGGCATATTTTGATCAGAGGTTGTGCGCTATATGAAAAATTGAAAAAATGCTTCAACTTTAGGTCAATTTCAAAGGAATTTACAGGATATGAGGAAAATGACGCATTTTATGACGTCATAATGCATTGACTAGATGTGAAATTACGTCACAATTAATAGATACGTGGTCACCAACAGTCCAAGTGATAAATACTGCATTTGCAACCTAAACTAAGCTGTTTTGAATTTTCAGAAATTCTCAGGGCCAAATAAGGCCAAAAGTGGCTCTACCTCTTTGTATGTTTTCTTTATTTTAAGGGTTATTTCAATTTTTGATTTCAGGTTACGGTTTATCGTTTGATCCCGATCTAATTTAAACTTAAACGTTGAAATTCTCATTGTGAATGTGCAAAATATTTACACATGCAATAAATTAAATATTTGATAAAATTTAGATGCAAATCTTTAGTAAGTAAGGCTAAAACAAAATAGTAATTGAGATTGGGGTAGGCCTATTATTAATATTTAATGCGTTGAAATATGGGTGTTATTTTTCTGTCAATCTATCGCTATAAAAACAAATACTTGAAACAAATATTGCAGTATAAGTTTATAATAATGTTCAATCAAGTTGTACATACATAGTCAGATAAACAATTTAATTGCATAAAATAACATAATTTTTCTAGCGTACTCTAAAGTACTCTATCGTACTCTGTTTAGTAGTACCCACGAATAGAGAGAAAGAGAGAGAGAGAGAGAGAGATGTTTAAAATTGCAATATGGCACTAACCTTTTAAAAAATATAGAAGTTTTTCTTAAATATGATTTTCCCCGTTTTCATATAAAAGTATAGGCTCAGTTTATTTAATTTAGTGTTAAATTTCCACCGAGAAACGACTACAAGATGGGGGATCTGGATTTATAGGGATAATATACATCTCAAATCCTCCACCAGTACCATCTTTCGTTAAAAAAAAATGTCGCAATCCTTGAAAAATTCTTTGTGATTATTTTTCTGTTTACAGTTTGTATTTTGTATTAAATTCCAAAAGCCATTATAACTGGCTAAATATTACATGTTTTCAATCGATCGATGAACTTCCCCGCCTTCACTGAATATTTATGTGACGCAATTAAAACCCAACTCGGACAAGCGCAACATTCCGGAATTAACACGAAGTATATGGCTTTTTAAATAACCATTTATAAAACTAAGACGCCGTTTTCAGTGTGAATTTTTGAAACTAATATACCACAAAGATAACAAAGTATGAGGTAGGTGTAAAATAATTAACTTTTGAGTTAATCAGATAAAGTTAGAGGGGTCCGAAAAAGGGGCCACGGCACTATGCTTAAGTGGAAACATTCTTTTTGCCTTGCCTAGATATAGAAACAGTGCAGTTCATGTAACTGCGTATTTTCTGTACATTAATATGATATGGCGCAAAATGATAGAAATATTTCCAATCTGTTCGATTGCTTTCCATGTTAAAAAAAATGGGATCTTTTTATGTTAACTTTCTAAAATCTAGCATCTTGGAAGATACCTTCCAACGCAAAGTTTCCAAGTTTCAGACCATAAATGTAAAAAGAATTTTCTTTTTTTCAATATACAATTAACTATGTTGAAAGGTAACAATACTTTATTAATCCTATCCTTTGTCATGATTTCGTTGTGCAGTTTTGTCATTTCTTGGTGCTGTACACCGACAAACCAAGACAAGTATGGAAAATGTGCAAAGTATTTAGAAAAATACTCATCTGTAAGAAGTCAATTTGAACATTTCAACCAAATAGAATCAAGGAAGGACCGATTAATTATTTTTGTAAATATCTGTGGTAGAATTATACACATATAACATCATATAATTTATAAACAAATTCCCTTTTATAACATGGAGTTTTAAAACTTAAGATAATTATGTTAGAGAATATGCACCTTTAACATGAAATTTTTATTAATAATATAATAGTTATGTCTCGTACTGAAGCTCGAGAATTTTAAGTTTTATTGCAAGAAAAAAGTGACCTTAATTTGTGCGAAAAACCATGCGAGTTTAAAAGTTTCGTTGAGCTGTATAGAGGTTACAAAATAAATCTACTCTAGCAAAAATTATGGGCTCTCAACGACCATTTAACGTGGCGGTCCCGCTACAGCAATACCATTCTCTTCTAATATAATGGATATATCTATTTAGCCATGAGTCTACATTGTTCTGTTTTTGGCCAAACATATAACATAACACAGAGTTTGTCGAAAAGGAGCATTTAGTATTGAAAATGCCAAAAAATATTTCACGTCTTAAAGTACATAAGATACACGTAAAAAATCTTTTGCACAAAATAGACAGTAAATCTCATGTAAAAAAATATCTCATTACATGTAAACAAAGATAAATGTGGCCAATAATTAGTCCTATTTTTTGTCATAACTTGTCCAATGGGCAATACATTTGTTATTAATATGTCAGTATTCGTTGTTGAAGAGTTATCGTACATGAACAGTTGAAAGTGTTATAACAATTTAAACAAAGGAAAAAAATAATAGTGACTAAGTATTAGATAAAGATTAAATCTGGTTTTTGATAATCATTGAACATTGTAGTGATCATAGAACAACAGATACGTGAATTAAAATCATCCGTTTACGACAGAGCAAATGATGTAAATAAAGCAAAATTGTTATTATGTGACAGTGTAGTATATCCGTATTAAATGCATGTAAAGGGTGAAAAACATCCTCAACTTATGCACGAAACTGTTTGTCTTAGTACAGCAGAGTTTAACATAGGTCAGAGGCATAGCTTTTTCCTGTTTTTATGTTGTACAGAGTGATAGAAGGGCATTATACTTATAAAAGAAAACAAAATGCATTTTTAATATCATTCAATTTGAGTGAGTTTAAACAAGGCCTACCTGACCATTTAAAATATTTCGGCAGCGCATTGATCCTTTTTATCAGCGGAATTTTTGTCTGGGGTAGTTGCACCTGACTTAAGTTTTGAACATTTAAGGACATATTTTTACTCGCGTTATTATTATAAAATCAAATAAGATGTAACTTGACATTTTAAATTCTATTCGCCCATAAATATTTTTTTACTCGTGGATGTCTTTCTATTTAATCTTTATTGAGCATTCCATTAATCCAATTATATAGCATATTAGAGAAAAAAGACGACTTAGCTATGCTCGAATCATTTAAACAATTATAACAGGTAAAATAAGTCGATTGTTTTTCGAAAATCAGAATAATGGCTTCTTCTGACTACATCTTGTAAAAAACAGAGTACACTCCTAATTCCTAATGTAACGTGAGTACATGTGAACAGATTTTGACCTCATGTACATGTAATGTATGCTTTAGTGAAACCTGCATGTATCGTCCATTTCCAACTATCGAACAAGTGGAAAAATTCACTTATTTCTGGCTTCGTTCTGCAACCAAGGAGAATCACACGACTTTACACTACGCTAAATGTTTACCCAACTTTCAACCGACTTATAATGAAACTGCTTGAAATCTTACTTCATCTACCGAAACAAATTTTAAAAATCTATTTTTGAATCAACTTTATATACCAAAGAGACATTTGAAATTTCCGCAAATTTTGAATGTAAATTATCAAGCACGAGAGATATGTTGCAATCATAATAACTTGCCGGGTATATTTGATAATTTAATTATTCTTGAAATGAATTAACTCAGTATATTTGAAAGTAAGTAAGGATATGGAGATAACAAACAGTATTCAATATCAAAGTCCTTAAAACAATACAAAATAGGAGCAGATCAAACAATATTATACAATTATTGCTGTTTTTTGAGGTCAATACAATGATTTAGCCATCTGAGAAGTACAATATTCACCGAGCCCGAAGGGCGAGGTGAATATTGTACTTCGAAGATGGCTAAATCATTGTGTTGACCGAAAAAACAGCAATAATTGTTTTATTATATGATTCACTGATTAAATGATACAGCACAGCTCATTACTTGTTTGCATTTAATTAAGTCCTGGCCAAATACAAGAGAGAAGAAGACTTACAATGTAAATAAACCTTATCAGTCATATCAATTTGAAATGTTTTTTATCAATTTTAATTGCCATGAAAAAAATTTATAATGTCAGTCTTTTTTATAGGATGGATTTTGAAAGGAAGGGAATTATCAGGGAAAACTGACTGCCAAAAAGCAAAAATTGTTGTTCAGTAAAAGTGATGGAGGGGGGTCCATACATCCCCTCTTACCAACTTCATCCAAAAATATATATTCGCTTATGTTTTGTTCACATGAAAAAAAAAAGTCAAAGTCGTTTAATTAGCTTTCCAAAACAATTTGTATCAATTTGGAATTTCCCTATCTATTTTTAGATCAATGTAGAGGAAATAAATCCTTGTATTCACCTGGAACGTCACGTGCAGGTCAATACAACGTAATATTTTTCTAACATTGTTGGATCTCAGCCAATCAGAGAGATGGAAATTATTCAATCATATAATAAAATATATTATTAAATTAAATCTTAACGGAAACATGATATTACATAGAGTTAATCAGTTCTCGTATCATAATCGTGATATGTATATCCCATGTATTTACCGTACGTTTGTACAGAATTGTGTTACACTTGTCTTTCATAACAGAAGAAACGTTTCATTAACGTATTAATGATTCCCCTGCTAAAGGTTAAAATCTAGTTTTTGACAATAAACGAAACTTTTAGTGCTGGATCTCTTATATAATTTCATAATCATTTAATTTGAATTTTATTTTTTCCGTACTTTACGGCTCTAAAAGAATTATGTAGAAAATGGAATAGTTTCATGTAATTCAATTCAAAATCAGATGAAAAGTGATTTCAAACAAATATCCAACTATATATCTTTTAAGAGAAAACGGCAAGAATATAAAAATTACCGTTTTACCAAAACACAAAATCACAAAAATATAATTAAACACTGTACAAAATTATGTAATATTCCATTGATTTTATTGAAATTGGAGAACAGTTGAACAAAAAATGCGTGTTGAAAGTTTTATCGTGATTATGCATAGAAAACACATTTTTGGCGGTATTATATATTATTAGCCAACTTAATTCCTATAATTCTTAATAAACAGATTACCGAAATATTTCTATCCCGGGGAAACCATTCTTTCATAAATTTCTATAAAAATTGTTCAATATTATTAATCATCAATATAAAAATGTCCAATGCAGCTTTGCTATGCAAAGGAGATATCGGTATTTAGTTTTCATTACACTGTTGTTGTATCATACAGAACATAGCCCGACTGAATTAGGCTCCCCTTCCATATATGTGTAACACCGTATAAATTAGGCCCCGCCTCCATATATGTGTAGCGCTGTATGAATTAGACCCCGCCTCCATATATGTGTAGCGCCGTCTGAATTAGGCTCCCCTTCCATATATGTGTAGCGCTGTATGAATTAGACCCCGCCTCTATATATGTGTAGCGCCGTCTGAATTAGACCCCGCCTCTATATATGTGTAGCGCCGTCTGAATTAGGCTCCGCCTCCATATATTTGTAGCGCCGTCTGAATTAGGCTCCGCCTCCATATATTTGTAGCGCCGTCTGAATTAGGATTAGCCTCCATATATTTGTAGCGCCGTCTGAATTAGGATTAGCCTCCATATATTTGTAGCGCCGTCTGAATTAGGATTAGCCTCCATATATGTGTAGCACCGTCTGAATTAAGCTCCGCCTCCATAAATATGTAGCGCCGTCTGAATAAGGCTACGCCTTCATAAATGTGTAGCACCATCGAGCTGTAGAAGGTGTTCCTTCACCATGCGCTCGGCAGTTTGAAGTGAAAGTTGCGGGTCCTTCGGATGACACCTTAAAAACCGAAGTCCCATGTCACGATAAAGATCCCTCACTGCTCAATGGCCCTGAGTAAAGGTCTTCATCGGCATACGGTGACGTCTCCATATGAGTGAAAATTTCTGGAAAGGGACGTTAAACAATATACAATCAAATAATCAATCTATTTCGTGGAATTTACTTTTCCCTTTAATATCAAATATAGGATAACTTGTGCATTAAGACATTTATATGCATTATTTTCCTTAATTTTTGTTGACGAAATCATCAGATTTTTCCTAACAATTCACCAGAAGTTCACCTTTATGTATCAGAAAAAGAAACAGAAATATAAAATATCACACTGCTGTTTTGATCTCGGCCCTGGTATCAGCCTGAGCGGTTTGTATCGGCCCAAGCACGGAGGGCGCGGGCCAAGACCATCCCAGGGCTAATACGAGGGCCGGGATCAAAACAGCAGTGTGATGTTGTTATAAAATATATTTAAATCCAAAGAAAAGAACAAATATTTAAATACTTTTAATGAAAAAGTTTTTTTTATAATTTTATCGTACGAAAATTAGTTATCTTTCTTTATTTTGATTTTCCTGAAGAGTAATACCCCTGGTGTTTTGAAACATTTTATTTCAAAGCACATCAAATAACAAAGATATATAAAGGGTCTCAAGTTAAAAATATTCTACTTTCACTTTGGATCGAACCGGGGTAACAACTTCCTCAACGAATTGTTACAGTTTATAAATCTGAGGTATATGACATACGAATGTTTATTACTGACATTCTGCATTAATGTAATAGGTCAGCTTTTATTTGTTCAGTGTTTTTGTTGAAGCTTAAATAAGGGGGGGGGGGGTAGCACATCAAGGGTATTACCATAACAAGGGTATCACCATAACAGTTCATTATTTTATTAGTTTTTATTTCAAAAAGAAATACAAAGATGACGGAATATATACAAATACAATTTGTCATTAAGTCAAATTCTGAGTTTCTTGTTTTCAACTTATTATAACATAGACGACTATTCACACTGTGTACTTTGTAGAACATTTTCTCTGTTGGTTTGTTTTTTTTCAGTGCATGGTAATTAAGGATAACATGGTGAGTTTGGAATGCTTACTCCGGTATGACACCTGATTTCAACTCTTAAATTTTCAGAGATCCGTGATTTTTCCGCTCTTGGGATAAGACAGTCAAGGTGAGCAGACGTGTTTTCTGATGCTCTTATCTCTCTATTAAGATTCTATTGAAGATAATAACTACACAATGGATAAAAATGGATCTTAGTGAAAATACAAGTTTTTTTAGATCAATTCTGGACTCTTTTAGTGGACTCTCAAGTTCATTTGTTAACAGTCAAAATGAATCGACCCCAGAAGATGTGAGTATACCAGATTATATAAAAGTGAAGCTTAACAATGAGAGTGTTACAATTACTTTTGAAAATGAGGGATATTCTAAAATATCAAGACTCCTGCAGAAGAACCTAATATTCTACAATCGGAGTAACAGAAATGGATGGATTTATAAGACTCCTTGTAAATCTGTAACGGTAACACTCTACAAATCAACAGACTCTCTCCATATCCAAGGAGATGCTGCTTTCACCTGGTACAAAAAATTCCTGCAAGAACTTGTAAATGATGTGGAACCTATCATCGCTGAAATATCTACTCAGCCACAGCCCCAGTTAGCTTCAACACCAAAAGCTATCGATAAAAAATGTAAAAACAATGAACTCGGTGAATGCAGTAACTGCAATAGTGCAGCTACGATAAAACAGCTGACTGAGACTGTTAAATTCCTCACCCTTGAGGTAGAAAAACTAAAACAGAAATTGAACTCTAAAGATACCAAATCGTCTGTGTCTGCCAGTACGCAAACATACAAACTGGCAGTCAAACATAAGGAGACATCTACAGAGAGGCTTACAACGTTGTCTAGCGGCATTTCTAGACATGTGCAGTGCAACACCATTAAAAGTATGACTGAAACGAGCACAAACACAGATATATGCCCCATAGAACGTGCAAAATTAGATGAGGAAACACCCAAAGCCCAAAACACAACAAAAAATGAAGAAGAACTACAATTACGAAATGGATCATCCCTCATAATTGGAAGTTCAATCCTGCAAAGAGTGAGAACTCGTGGATTAAATAAATCTGTGAAAGTTTCTACAAACAGAGGAGCCAAGGTATCGCATATAAAAGCAAAATTGGCCAAAATGGATGTGTCGCCCTTCCGTAATATTGTCATTCAGGCGGGTGGGAATGATGTATCAAGTAACCGCGATCCGGAATCAACTGAAAATGACTTCATGGAAATTATTTGCGATCTACAAAAACGGCACCCGGGAATACAGGTGTACCTCTCCGAAGTCTTACCACGTAGAGATGCAAATGTGAGTGAAGTGAATAAAATTATTAGATATGTGTGCAAAGAGTACGGAGCTACTCTTATCCCAATGAGCAAATCTTTCCAAAAAAATCAAGCAAATGAGCTCTACTGGAAAGACGGCATTCACTTGTCTGATAAAGGCACAGCGGAATTATTAAAGAACATCAACCAGTGTGTTCCTATTCTTAAACAAAAGGAATACATTATCCATGACGATTCATTTACAGTTAGGAATTGTATTTGTTTCTTTTGCGGAGAAGAGGGCCATACAACTCGGAACTGTCGACATGGGAAAAAAGTGTCGTGTTGGCAATGTGGAAAAATGGGGCATAAGCAAAAGTTTTGTTCCTTTTAGGAAACCGGCAATGAAAGGAACGCCGTAAAACAAAATCGCGAAAATACCGAACTTATTGTCTCGCATAACTTTTCCTCCCCAGTAAATAACAGTAAATACTCAATTTTATATAATTTATGTGATGATTGTAACAATGTTGATTGCACATGTAATCCCTACTTGTTTACCCCTAAAATTTTCAAAAAGTGTTTAAATGCTCAAAACAAATCTAGTAATTGTTCAACTGATTTAAATTCTCCATCAGAACTGACAGATACCTGTATGAATAAGGTAAACACTTTTTCTAATCTTCAACAAACAAATCTTAGAAATTCTTCTCCAAAATCTGATACTCAAAATAAAATAAAACAAAATATATGTAAATCAAATCTAGGTTTAATGAAAAAGGGTCTTCATTTTGTCAATTTGAATGTGTGTCACATTTTGCCAAAATTAGATGAATTGGTTTTGTATTTACAAGATGAGCTTTACATTGATATATTTTCCTTATGTGAAACATTTCTTAATGAAAATATTAATGATTGTATGATAAATATAAAGGGATATTGTTTTGAAAGAAAAGACCGAGTAGGAAAGGCTGGTGGTGGTCTTGTTACATTTATTTCAAATGAATTGAAATATAAACGCCGTAAGGATTTAGAAATTAGCAATATTGAAACAATGTGGCTTGAAATTAATCTTAAAAATTCTAAACCTATTCTTTATTGTTCAGTTTACCGTCCACCATCTGCCCCCTCCTGCTGGGTAGATGATTTTGTCCGAGAGTTACAGTGCGCTACCTGCTGTGACGACCAGGAAGTGATTATTGCAGGTGATCTCAATATTGATATGCTCAAAGAACCCCCGCGGAGTTGGTCTTCTGCAATTGTAGATTTTGGACTAACACAATTAATTAACACCCCAACAAGAATTACTAATAGCTCTAAAACTCTTATTGACCATTTCTACACTACGCACCCTGCTAACATATGTGAAATAGCAGTACCCCCTGTAGCGATGTCTGATCATTATCCTATATGTGCCACACGAAGATCTAACAGCATGCAACGCAAAGGCAAACATACTGAAATACAATATCGTGACTTCAAAAATTTTAATGAAACAGATTTTTTGCTTGATTTAAACAATGCAAATTTTGATGAATTAATTCTACTGCATGACCCTAATGACATTTTAAACTGTTTTTATGATATTTTCAATGCTGTAATCAATAAGCATGCAAAAGTAAAAACTAAGCGTGTGAAATCTGAATTCCGCACTAAATGGTTAACTCCAGAAATAAATAATGCTAGGAATTTACGAGATCAATATCATAAACAGGGAGACATGGAGAATTTTAAGCTTTGGAGGAACAAAGTCACATATTTAATAAATAATGCAAAATCTACATATTATAAGGAAGTAATTGAAAATAGTTCTACTTCAAAGGAAATGTGGGGTCACTTAAATCAGCTGGCCTCGAAATCAGACAAAAACTTGTCTCCTTCCAATATAATATATAACGGCTTAGATCTTGATAATTTACAGGATATTGCAAATGCCTTTAATGAACATTTTGCCCAAATTCCGAAGAAATTGTTGAATAATCTTTCGTCTACCACATTTGAGTCAGACAAATTGAAAAGATACACGGAGACGAAACTTGGAGATCAAGACTTTTTTAAAATTCCCTTGATTAATGAAGAAAAGGTATCTGAAATGTTAAAAAGACTAGATGTAAACAAATCTGCTGGCATAGACTTTCTTGGACCTAGATTGCTTAAACTTTCAGCCAGTGTAATATCCAAACCACTAACACACCTAATAAATTCTAGCATAATCAAAGGATTTTTTCCTTCACAGTTAAAAGTCGCAAAAGTAACTCCCCTGTTCAAAAAGGGCAATAAATCAGACCCAGGAAACTATCGCCCAATCTCAATTTTACCAACTATGTCGAAAATTTTAGAGAAGCATGTAGCAGAAAATATACGTATTTTTACTTCTCACTTTGATTTACTAATGAAAGCACAATCTGGATTTAGAGAATTTCACTCATGCCAGACAGCTCTCACAAAACTAACCGATAATTGGCTGCATGCAATAGATCAAGGAAAATTTGTTGGCATTACTTATTTGGATTTTAGCAAAGCATTTGATCTTGTTAATCACGATATACTAATTAGAAAACTTAAATGCTATCATTTCGATCCAATATCAATTAAATGGTTTCAATCATACTTATATGATCGAACACAAAGTGTAAAAATTGGTGCATACATATCTGAATCACTGCCAGTCACAGCAGGTGTGCCACAGGGCTCTATTTTAGGTCCTTTGTTGTTTCTATTGTATATTAATGATTTACCATTATGTGTTGAACATTGTAATATTGATATGTTTGCTGATGACACTACAATGCATTTTCATGGCAACAGTATTTCACATATTGAAACAACTCTAAATCATGAACTCAATCAACTACAAAAATGGTGCCAACAAAATCAGATGATTATAAATACTGATAAAACAAAGTGTATGTTAATGGGAACACAACAAAAGAAATCTAAAATAGAAAATGTTAATTTTCATTTACAACTTTCCGGACATACTCTTGAAAATGTAGAAATGCACAAATTATTAGGCATTCACATCGATCATAATCTACAATATACTTGTCATGTAGATGCAGTTTGCAAAACTCTTACATATAAAATATTCACTTTACGAAAAATTAAAAAGTTTCTTCCAATGCATACTAGACAACTATTTTATAATGCTTTTATTCTACCATCAATTTTATATTGTCTGTCCATATGGGGCAACTGTCCTCAAACGCACGTGGATAGAGTCTACAGATTACAAAAACGAGCGGCTAGGATTATTTTAAATGAAAAATATGATACACCTTCAATGCCTTTATTCAACACTTTAGGCTGGTTAACGGTTTATGAACTTTTATATTTACAGAAAAGCATTCTAATGTTCAAAATACTTAATGGTATGTCTCCGGATTATATGCATAATCTTTTTGAATTTCAAAGCTCTGGATCATACACGTTACGCTCTGAAACAAACTCCGAACTGCCATTACCAAAATATAAAACTAACTTATTTAAAAATTCTTTACAATATTCAGGAGTTATAATCTGGAATGAGCTACCAATAAGTATAAGGAATTCCCAATCCCTTACAATATTTAAAAAAAGTGTTAAAAATTTTTTGCTCGTGAAACGCAATGGTTCTACGTGATTTTTCTTTTTTCTCTCTCTCTCTATGCTTAAATGTATATGTTTTATTTATTTATTGATCTCTTTGGTAACATGCATGTACTGTCCATTTTTTTTATTGTCTCCTTATTGTGATTTGTATTTGTTGTGTATATACATTGTATATGTGTTATAAAGAGGGCCCCGAGGAAGACTAGTGCTTGCACTAATCGGGTTACCTTCTATAAATAAAGTATTATTATTATTATTATTATTATTATTATTACTGATTAGTAAAAATGTGTGAACACATATAGGTTTCATTTTATATTCTAAATGATCATCAGTCATCCCATGGATTGCTGTTTTAGCATGATATTTTTTTTTCATGGGAATGATAATTTAAATGAATTCATAAAAACATGTGAAAATATAATAATAAAGAGATGGAGGCTAAACTTTGAATACTGGGGAGTCAGTTTCCTTACGAACCGAGTTTAATATGAAATAATGTACCTGTATATTAAACCTAGCACAGACAATATTAACAAGATTAATCAACAAGTACTCGGAGTATAGGAAATACAACGTTAGCCAACAAACACTTCAAGTAAAGGACAACGCTACTTATTAGAAGATAGGATGAATTTCATTCATATGATATACTCTACTTGAAATGAACAATGCATGAACCAACATACACTTCAAACATTTACACTCCCTTTATCATTAGTGGATACGAATCTCAAATCCTGTCCCTGTACTTCTCTTTTTACCGTCTTATTACAAATTCAACATATGATGTAGAGTTGTAGATTCATTCATATATCTTTCAGTTTTAAGAAACAAAATTCTCTTTCAGATTAAAAAGAAAAACTGTGTCAGACTCTTTTCCACACCCATAATAAGCTCTAAATTGGATGAAACATTATTATATGCTTGTGATATAAAATAGTGTCCTTTTAATTCTCCATCAGAAAACAAATATTTGCAGGTAGAATATTTGTGGCCTCCCATTAACTATTATAGTGCACTGTAGGCCTTCGGTGCCGATGTATTGCATTAATTCACGCTATAAGTAGTAGTCTTCTCTTCTGAAGTCCCCATCTCTGAAGTCCGCAAGCATATTTATTTTGTAAGTAAATCAATTTTATCTTGTATACTACACGTCTTCGGTAATATAAATCCTGTTATTAAAATATTGATTTAAAACATTATACGTACATGTATGTGCAGAAAAAATGTTTTATTTATTTATTTATTTATTTATTGTAAAATAATTATTTTAAGATGAACTTTATTAGTAAATTAACAGCATTCATCGTAATGATTTGAATGAAAGAAATATAAAGATATACCTATTTATAAAATGTTTTAATTAAATCTGAGAAAATATTACGAGTAAAAACTACAAAGAAATTTTTTTTTTAATTTTCAATAAACAAAATCGCCATTATAAAAAAGTCTGAGTATTGAAATAAAAAATAATTAAATCATTTATCCGTTGTGTATGTGAACATTTACCACCATCGGAATTTATTTATTTATTTTAGTTTTCTGGCCAACAATTTCCAAAATATTCAATATTTTTTATTGTTTGTGTGTTAACAAAATTTTATCATTAGAAAGATTTCTCCTCAGAATCGATCACTATTAATTTTCTTCACCTTTTCATTACGAATATAGACAGAAGGTTGAGGAAATTCGAGCATTAATTCTGACATAGATTTCTGTATTACATCATGTAAATTGTGGCCTTTGTATAAAATAAGACATATTTTGTAAACTATATGCAGTTAATGCTGATTATATTTCTTATATCCAATTTCTTAAAAAAATGATTTTAATCGTCGGACGTCCAATCACGGCAAATTGAGCCTGTTTTCTGTGGACGGTCTTTTTTCTACAGGTATCGTGGACGATATAACACTTAGAAAACAGCAGTGAAGATAGAAAAGAAATATTTGATGATATCAATGTTTTAATAATATACCTACTTTCAATAATTTTTGAAATAAAATTCAAACATATGGATTTTTCCACCCAGCATGTACATAAGGCGGTACATGAAAGAGTCTGGCGTGCAACAAAGCAATCGTCTTCAAAACATGCAAAGTCATATTATCAGGTAGCACAGGAAGCTGGCCTGTCAATCAAATCAGAAGCTATTGTTTTTTTAATCACTGACAGGCGATTGGGGGCGTTAACATAAAATTGGGTGTTTAAAAATGAATTAGACTCTTAATTCACACAAGTTAAACAGAAATAAAGCTTTGAAATTTGAGAGCGAGACAACCCCTTGACAACGGACCGAGACAGAGATATCTTAGTCCCTAGGGCGAGGTCCGAGACAGAGATATATTTCAGGCCTGAGGGCGATATAGCCCTACCTCCAAGGCAGTGTCTCACCTAGTCCAAAACGCCTGTTTTAAGGCTGAAACACTGCTAGGTATATGACATACGGATGTTTATCACTGACATTCTGTATCAATGTAATAGGTCAGATTGCATTTATTCAGTGTTTTGGTTGAAGCTGAAAAGCGGGGTGGAGGGGGGGGGGGGGATTTACATTAAGGGTATTACCATAACAGGTCATTATTTCATTAGTTTTTGTTTCAAAAAGAAATAAAGAGATGGCGGAATATATACAAATACAATTTGTTATTATTAAAGTTAAATTCTGACTGAGTTAAATATGAAATAATGTACTTGTATATTAAACCTAGTACAGACAATACTAACAAGATTTCGAGTGTAGGAAATACAGCATTAGCCAACAAACACTTCAAGTAAAGGACAACACTACTTATTAGAAGTCAGGATGAATTTCATTCATAAGATATACTCTACTTGAAATAAACAATGCATTAACCAACATACACTTCAGACACTTACACCTCCTTTATCATTAGTGGATACGAATCTCAAACCTGTCCCTGCACTCTACGGAAGACACACCCCTTGTAACCGTCTTATTGTAAAATCAACATATGATCTAGAGTTGTAGAGCCATTCATATATCTTTCAGTTTTAAGAAACAAAATCCTAATAGTGATTAAGTTAACAGATAAAGATAAAATCTGGTTTTTGTTAATCATTTAACATTGAAGTGATCATGGAACAACAGATACATGAATTAAGATCATCCGTTGACGATAGAACAAATGATGTAAATAAAACAAAATCCGTGACTGTGTAGTATATCCATATTCAATGCATGTACATGATGAAACACATCCTCAACTCATGTACGAAACTGTTTGTCTTTGTACATGTACATGAGTTCAACAAAGGTCAGAGACGTAGCTTTTTCTTGTTTTTACATTATACAGAGTGATTGAAGGACAATATACTTATAAGAGAAAAGAAAAAAAAGCCATTGATGATTTTTAATATGATTTTAAGCTATGCCTACCTGACCATTTAAAATACGAGGGGCGTTCAATAAATAATGTCATTAGCTCGATTACATACAACATAGTAGTCATATGACATGAAGATTGACTTTCTCTCATTATTGAATCTTTAATGAATTAATAACAGTTTATGTGACCACTTTTCATCACATGGTTTTATCGTGAGAAGCTTGGAAACAAGGGCTACTCGAGACACTGCATTATAAATGAATGGTAAAGAATCAGTAAACTAGAGTGAAAATAAAAGCAACATTAAAGCTGCTGTAAAACTTGTTAAAAATCCCAAAGAAATATTCACTGAAATATGTGTCATTTACAGCAACCAATGCCTGTTTTATAGACAAATTATCAGGTGGATTTCAAAGATAAAAATTTATATAATGGGCATCAAAAATGGGTACCCTCCTTGCCAACAAAAATTATAACAACTTATGTACTGTTTGCCAAATTACAACAAATAATATTTGATGTTGTATGATTGACTTTAAGACACATAGCAAATTTGATAGACATCATATCGGGAGTAGTTTACACTGTTTTTAAGAAACGTTTGACAGTAATTAAGCTTGGTACTCTAAGGTCACCCTGTATTTTGAAAAATTAGTGAAAACGACAGCGTGTACAAAAGTCTTAACAATTATTTTAAAATATCAGTAATTGTAATAATCCACGTTTGTTTTATATTCAAACAGATATTGGAACATGAATCTATTGCTTAAAACCATTAAAATACAATTTACCATAAGATGTACTTGATAAAAACGGCGAAGGTCTGTCAAGAGCAAAGGTATGCAAGAGCACAAAAACAGATTTATCTGCAATTTTCTTAAATATTAGTGGTATTATTGTTCAAATTCGTATTCGGGGAGACAGTTTAACATCTGGAGGTGTCTAGAAAGCAGTTTTTTGCACAGAAATCGAAAGGTTGATCAGGGAAAGGACCCAGAATCAGGAATCCACTACATTAAATTTCTTCATGACAGCGTTTAAATCCGCATGCCCTAAAGAGTAAAGGGGTTTACGGGATAAACAGAAAGTTAATGTTTTTCACATTAACAATATTTGCCAGATCTTTGACCTTTTGACTTGTTTCTATTTCCAAATTTGAATAAAACACCTTTCAGAAGGAAAAAACAAGTCCAGGAAATCATTGGATCTGCCATCTTCCAGTATACTAAGAGTCATACCAAAAAATGAGTTCTAAAAACAATCAGAAAATGGATAAAAAATGTTACGGACATGTGTTTGAATTAAAATAGATTAATAAGTAAAATCATGAAGACTAAATCATTGAAAAGCGTCGTTTGCTTCTTTCTGAGCCCCAATGACATTATTTATTGAACGCCCCTCGTATTTCTTCATTGATCATTCTATCAGCGGGATTTTTGAGTATTTACATCTGACTTCAGTTTTGAACATTTAAGTACATATTTTTACGTGCGTAATTATTATAAATTCTATTTGCCGATAAATATTCCTTTTACTTTTGGATGTTTATTGAGCATTCCAATAATCCAATTATATGGCATATTAGAAAAAATAAGACGACTAAAGACTTGGCAATGTTTGAATCATTAAAACTTTAACAGGTAAAATCAGTCGATTATTTTTTTTCCGAAAATCAAAACAATGGCTTTTTCTGACGTCATCTTGTAATATCCGAGTACACTCTTAATTCCTAATGTAACGTGAGTACATGTGAACTGTTACTGACCTCATGTACATGTAATGTATGCGGTAGTGAAACCTACATGTATTGTCCTTTCCTAACTTGAAAAATCTGGGTACACTCCTAATTTCTAATGTAACGAGAGTACATGTGAACTAGTTTTTACCTCATGTACATGCATTGTGTGCGGGAGTGAAATTTATTGTTCATTTTTAACTATCGTACAAGCGCAAAAATTTACTTATTTCTGGCCTCGTTTTGCAACCAAGGAGAATCCCACGACTTAACTTTACATTGACATTTTTACCGAACTTATCTCGACTTATAATCAAACTGCTTGAAATATTCTGAAACGAATTTTTAAAATATAATTTTTTTATCAACTTTATATACCAAAGAAACGTTTGAAATTTCCGCAAATTTTGAATGTAAATTATCAAGCACGGGAGATATGTTGCAATAATGATAATTTGCAGGGAATATTTGATGATTTAATTATTGAATTAATTAAGTTCATTTTACAGTAAGTAAGGATATAGAGATAACAAACAGTATTCAATATCAAAGTCCATAAAACAATACAAAATAGGGGCAGGGCAAACAATTTAATATATAACATAATTAAATAAAAAACTTAACGGAGCCATGATATTGCATAGTGTTAAACAGTTCTAATATCATAATCGTGATATATATATGCCATGTTTTTACCGGACGTCTGTACCAGATTTTGTTACACTTGTCTTTTATAATAGAAGAAACGTTTCCTTAACGTATTAATGATTCTTATGCTTAAGGTTGAAATATAGATTTTGACTTTAAACTAAACTTTTAGTGCTGGATGCATTATGATTTCATAATCATTAAATTTGAATTTTATTTTTTCCGTACTTTACGGCTTTAATAGAATTATGTAGAAAATGGAAAATTTCCATGGAATTTAATTTGAAGTCAGATGAAAAGTTATTTCGAAACATATGTTAAATTATATATAATTTTAGAAAAGACGACAGGAATATATAAATTACCGTAATAACACTGTACAGAATCATGTAATTTCCATTGATTGAATTGAAATCGGAGAAAGAATGAACAAAAAAATGCGTGTTGCAAGGTTTTATCTTGAGTATCAGACTAAAATGGGTGTGAATTCTTCATGACACAAACAATTTCCATCTCATCAACTTTACTAAAAATTATCTCAAATACAAAGCAAGAAATCATTGATGTAACCATCAATTGTCGCCCGGGAAATAAATCAAGTAAACAATGTAAATAAGTCTTGATCATCAAACCGCTTTGATATGTGTGAAAAAGGCATAATCCTATTTGATGGCGACGATGGTAGAGAATATTTTGAAAACTTATAGTCGGATGAAAATCGATTGAAAATGATACTCTTTTAAAGTTATCAATTCTTCAAGTAAATGTTGGCTACATAAAATATAAATTGAAACTAGACACATGCATTACCTAAATTCAAAATATATTTCACTTTAAGAATATAAAACACGGACTGTGTAGAGGACGTTTTTACAGCTTTTTATGCGATAAGTAAGATTCGATGTTCTAGAAAAGGGATCTGTCTTCTTTTTTTATTGTAAATGACAAGCAACTTTATATATTAAATATTATTTACAGATTCACCCTATGGAAGTAAATAGATTATGTATCTCGTAATTTATTAAGGGAAAGTACATTCGATTTACAATCATTTTATTGTTTATAAAACTTTTAATTTTGAATAACTTCTCTAACCTCAATCCCCATACACCAATACTTAAACTTATATGCATAGATCAGCCCGGTTGTCCGGGCTGCAATAAATATGATGTTTGTTTTGTTCTTTGATCAAAAGATTTGAATGCAATTTAACATTTTTAAAATTTAATTGTCGATAATTCCAGCGAATCTAACCGTACCTCAATGAACAGCGATGCCTGTTCTATTTTTTAGAATTTGCGTGTATCTGTGAATATCAGATATCGAATAACGTGTGCATGAAGATATTGATATTTAAATGTATTAATTGCACTCAATTTAGGGAACAGAAGACAAGAGTTTGTACAATTTGAAATTAGAGAAATTAAAGATAACACATAGTATTACACATATATTTTATATTTGGATATTTTACTTTAAAAAACGTTAATGGTAATCTAACATCAAATCTTTATAATAAACATGAGGATTTTAACTTCTAAATCGTCAGCTTCACTTACTTATGCTGCAATACACCTTTTCTACTTGCATACGGGGTTTACATCCCTCAGTTGATTCGATGCCCAAAAGAAAACTCTGCGTATGAACAATTTCTAAAACGAAGTACGTTATTGACAAGCAAGTGGATGAAACAAAAATATCAGCAGTGTCGTTTTGAGTAACCATTACCTAAATTCTATGATCGAAACAATGACCTTCTCAAGAAATATAATCTATGATTAGATGAAGTGATGATTGCCGTTTTTAATGCTAATTTCAGAGCATTATTTACATAGTGCAATGTAGAAAGATTTGTTCCCTATTTTCCGGATCATGACATGGAGCACAAGGAGCTAGTGACTGGTAAGCAGGGGATGCCTACTCCTCCATGGCACCTTATTCCACCTGTGATGTGTTACAGGTCCCTGTTTGCTCTGCTTCTTATTCGTATTGATAATGGAGTTTGAGTTTGAATATTGTTCGTTTTTTCCATATCTTTCAAAATAATTATGTCTTAAAAACTATGCATTTCTATGTCCAGATGCAGTGTGATTAAAAAACCTGAATTTTTAGGGAAAAGAATAGGATAAGTGACTAAAATAGCACCATACACTTAATATTATAATTTTTCTTTTTATAAAGCTTTAATTTGTAAGGCTACACATGTCCCACCTCTGATGTTTCGGATGTCCGTGTTAGCTCTGCTCCTATAATGTATTGTTTTGTGGACTTTGATGTTGGGTGCTGTTTGTTATCATACCCTTCATGTGCCCTTTATTGGTATTTTTCAATTTGGTAAAAATGCCATATGTTTATAAATATGAAATGATAAAGTCCACGTTTAGAACAGAACTGTTTAATAGGGCGTCTTGCATTAAATTATCATGCAGTTCTATCTTTGTGTTAATCAGGTACCATAGGCGACCTTGCCTGAAGACCTATAGAAAGAATAATTTCCAGTTGGATTTTTAATTGGAAAAATGTTTATAGTATAACTTATCCCAATGGGCACAAAAAAAAAAAATCCCGATAAAAATATTCCCCACCCTCAACTTAAGGTAGCTAAGGACACCTGACCCCAAAAAAAACTTGTCAATAGATTTTGTTGAAATTTTCACACAGCGTACAGGGATGTGCAATAAACACTTAGTCGAAATATGAACATGGCATTGTGGGTAAATTACGGAACCAGGGGGTAATGAGTTACCTCCCCTTTCCAGTCACTCCAAAAATCATAATACAAGATAATTATTACACATAAAAAATTTATTGTGCAATATGCATTCAAAATTAAAAATTATTTTTAAACAATATTGACACTATTAACTTATTTTAACAATGGATTGTCTGAACATATATAAATTAAGAGAATAATCCATATAGAACATTTGAAATTCGACTAATTTGGCCATTTTCATGCACACAAATTTGACACTTTTTAAATTCTATAAAAAATCTGTCCAATATTTTATTTTTTATCATTATATGAAAGATCTGTCTAATACTATTCTTCACTCAAAAAATCTTGGTTACATTGAGGGCTAATAAAGGTACCAGATGGTCCACAACTACCCCCCCGTCTTGGTTTCCCGTCGTAAAGGTAAGAATAATGATTAAAGTGGCTATTAAAAAAATGCATAGCAAATTAGGGAAAAACAACTGAAGTAAAAAATCAGAAGTAACAATCAATTGCTAATAAATGACTGAAGAAAATATTTTTATGAAATAATAGCACATGTAGAGTAAAAACTTGAAGAGTTACCTCCCCTCTCCCCTCACAATATAACATGTAATTAAACCAATATTGAAATTATCCATAAAAAGTTCCTCAACAAAATTAAAATATGAATTTATATTTCAACAATAGATACTTGAACAAAAATGTAATTAAAAAAACACATTTAAAAATTTTTCAACATGATCCCTTTTGATTACTTTCATGCAAACAAATTCTATGTTTTCTAATAGATTTCTAAAAAATATATTGTATGACAAAAATGTCCAATACTATTTCCCACTCAAAAATCTTGGCTGCATTAAGAGGTAATTAACTATTAAGTTAAAAAATGGTCTAATATCCCCCCTCCTTTTATGCATCTGATATTGTTTTCATTGCAATGTCAAAAATCCCCCTAATTATTAACATGTCAAATGCATTCTACTTTGTCCGAAAATACATTTTGGTCATACACAATAAAGAAATCCATCTGACATAGCACTGCAAAATTCACAAATTTCTATTTTATAGAATAATAAGAATATCATTGAAAAAAATATGATCAGTACTCTTTCAAATTTATCAATAGTTATTTTATTCCATTAGCAGGTAGGATAATAACATTTATGAGGCCATTCCAAGTCTTTTTTCTGTTTGGCATCCAATCGCACCTTGGTTTTTGATACCTACATGTATTAGACAATCAAACAAAATCAGAACCACTACACTTGATTATTTTTGTTGAAATCTTTGAGTTCTGTCAATTTCTCAAATATGTACAATAAATATGTCATAGGTGGTGTACTTTAGGCATTTATTACTTTGATTTGCTGAAGAATAGATATTTCTACCAGAAAAGCAGATTCATGAAATAAAATCCTCAGATTTACAATATTATTATAACTATATACATGATACACATACACTCTGTGTTTTATTTTTCGGCTCATATCTTTTTAAAATAGGTACATGTAGGTAGGTTTTTGATTGAAGGTTGGATGCTAAACAGAGATGAAAAAACTTAAAATGGGCTTAGTCTAAAACCGTCCTTGACCTGAGACATAAAATTACATAAACTATACCTAAAAATTAACAAGATGTGTTTGTGAAACACAGATGCCCCCGTATGGCAACATAGTAAAGATTAAGCTTTTCTTAAATGCTAATTTAATTAATTGGTAACAAAAGTATAGGGTATTCTCACTGGAAAACAATTGTGAAATTTGAAAATAAGCCAGAAATTTGAAAATAAGCCAATGTTTTAAGTTTTTTCAATAAGTACAAAAATCTCCAAGGTCAAGGTAAAAAGGTCAATGTAATTGGTATCAAATGAAAGCTCTTGCAACATAGAATACTTATGGAGAGCATGGAAGCAATAGCCCTTACCGTTCAGAAGTTATGGCCAAGGCTAATTTTTTTTAAAAGTAGGTCAAACTCCAAGATCAAGGTCAAAGGGTCAAAGTTCTTGTTATCAAATGAAAGGTCTTGTCACAAGAGTTAAATATGTAAAGTATGAGAGTATTAGCCCTAATTATTTAAAAGTTACGGTCAATGTTTGCATTTTTTAAAGTAGGCCAGTATCAAAGGTCAAGGTCAAAGGGTCAAAATTCTTGGTATCCAATAAAGGGTCTTTTCACAAGGTTTACGCATATGAAGTGTGAAAGCCCTATCCCTTACCGTTCAAAAGTTATGGCCAAGGTCAAAGTTTTCTCACAAGTAAGGAAATCTACAAGGTCAGGGTCAAAGGGTCAAAGTTGGTATTCAGTGAAAGGTCTTTCAACAAACATTACATATGTGAAGTATAAATGTCCTGGTGTCTACTGTTCAAAAGTTATGGACAACGTACAATTTCTTAAAAAGTAGGTCAAACTCCAAGGTCAAGGTCAAAGGGTCAAAGTTATTGTTATCAAATGAAAGGTCTTGTCATAAAGATCAGATAAGTAAAGTATGAAAGCACTAGCCCTAATCTTTAAAAGTAAGGGTCAAGATTTGCTTTTTTAAAGTGTGTCAATCTCAAAGGTCAAGGTCAAAGGGTCAAATTTCTTGGTATCCAATGAAGGGACTTTTCACAAGGATTACATATATGAAGTATGAAAGCCCTAACCCTTACTATGGAAAAGTTATGGCCAAGGTTAAAGTTTTTTCACAAGTATGGAAATCTACAAGGCCAAGGTCAAGGCTGTTGGTATCCAGTGAAAGGTCTTTCAACAAACATTACATATGTGAAGTATAAATGTCCTGGTGTCTACTGTTCAAAAGTTATGGTCAACGTATAATTTCTTAAAAAGTAGGTCAAACTCCAAGGTCAAGGTCAAAGGGTCAAAGTTATTGTTATCAAATGAAAGGTCTTGTCATAAAGATCAGATAAGTAAAGTATGAAAGCATTAGCCCTAATCTTCAAAAGTAAGGGTCAAGATTTGCTTTTTTAAAGTGGGTCAATCTTAAAGGTCAAGGTCAAAGGGTCAAAGTTCTTGGTATCCAATGAAGGGTCTTTTCACAAGGATTACATATATGAAGTATGAAAGCCCTAACCCTTACCGTTGAAAAGTTATGGCCAAGGTTAAAGTTTTTTCACAAGTACGGAAATCTACAAGGTCAGGGTCAAAGGGTCAAGGCTGTTGGTATCCAGTGAAAGGTCTTTCAAGGAACATTACATATGTGAAGTATAAATGTCCTGGTGTCTACTGTTCAAATGATATGGCTAAAGTAAAATTTTAAAATTTTCATGTAAAAGTGGGTCAAACTCCAAGGTCAAGGTCAAAAGGTCAAATTTGGTGGTACCCAAAGAAAGGTCTTGTCACAAGGAATACACATGTGAAATATGAAAGTCATAGCTCCACTAAATCAAAAGTTATGGGCAAGGTTAAAGTTTTTGCGGACAAACAGACAAACAGACAGACAGACAGACAGAGAGACAGAGAGACAGACAGACAGACAGACGGACACGACAAAAACTATATATCCCCGAAACTTCGTTTACGGGGGCATAAAAACAAAATGACAATGCTGCACTGGGACATAACACTTGATGCAGGACATTTTATATAAAAAGTTAAAAAAAAAAGATTCTACATGAATATCTGGAGCAGCTTATTAAAAAGCCTGAAAAACACTCACAGTAGATTATGCATAATAGAGAATATCTGCCTTGGCCTATTACTGAACCCGACATCACAAGTTGACATTAAATTATGCATACTTTTTTTTAAAAAAGAATAATCTACAATCTACAGCAGTGTCTTCCTGACATATACAAAACATAACATTGTACATTAAACATGAAAGGCTGCATGTGGAGTGATCTATTACCACACCAGACATAAAACGGTAGATTAATTATGAAAAATGGAGAAAAAAAATCTATATATGTGGAGCGATTAGTTTCCACTTTAAATGTAACACTCAATCAAGAGATACATGTACCCGGTAATATAAAGCTGACAAAGAAGAATAGTCTACTGACTATGTTAGTTTATTTTCAACAAGCGATTCTTGTCCTGCTCTTTTTTGGAAGGGATGGAAAATCATTCTTCCGTCGAGCTGCAGTAGTTGAATCATCATCAGCATGAATGGTCTTAACTTCATATTCATATACCTTGTACTCTGTGAATCTATCTGTAATTATAAAATTTAACAAATACAATATTATCTGCAGTCAACGTCAAAATATATTCCCCACTATGTCTATATCATATATATAGAATTTTGGTGAAAAAACATGTATATGTAACGGGAAAAGAGAAAATGTATGGATGGACTGGGAATCAAACCTGAGACCCCTGCATCACTAGTCATGTGCTATACGTCAGACTGAGCTACCCTGGACAATATATATCCATGGCCCAAACCATTACATATTACATACATGTATATATAACTTGCAAAAGTTTACACCACATACATGTAAATTGCCAATTTTCTACACTTATTAAATTTGGCATAGCAAAATTTAAATGATGACTTAACCATTATCATTATTATGCTGACATCAAGATCCCTGGCCTGCTATGGGTTGGTGGTCCTAAACCAGAAAGTAACATCTTGATGGCTGAAAAAAATAGATCAAATAAATATACATGTATACCAGCAAAACAAAACTTTAAAATTTAATTACTCAGCATATTAGTTGATTGGCAAATCACTCTTTAACCAGTAAATCTAACATTAAATTAAAATGCCCACTGCCTGGCCAATATTCTAACTATACAGCAGCAGTAATATAAAGATTTGTCAATTTCATCAGACCAGCAAACAACATGTAAACAGTTTCAATGTTTACCACACTGACACAGTTTTTACCAGTGCAGAAAAACAAAAAAAATCTGTCCAGGGTTCGACACTAAGGGTAGTCCGCTGGCCCGCGACAACTAAATATTGAGTTTGGACTACTAAACAAGCCTTTAAACTTGCCCTGCAGGGCTACTGTATTTAAATTTTACCAAACTGAAACATTCACTCAGAGCAACAAAAATAATTATAATTTACACAAAATTTACCTGATTATTGATAAATTAATTAAATTTTCAAACATGTTTTATCTTCAAAATTATTTTTGTAAGTCAAAATGTAAATACTTTAAAGGTGAATCAAAATACCCTAAATGATTATAAATGTGGAATTTTTTGAATAGAAAAATATCTTAGGTACATGTACAATCTGACAAAAATTAGGCCCCCAGTGATCTTGGAAATAAAAATAAATTATCTGTCCTTCACTGTAAATACATAATCTGACACACCATAAAATTTGCCCCCCCATCAAATGAATGACAGTCCCTTTATTACATTCTCTGAATTTACTAAAACTAGGGTGTCAGTTTAATGCTGAATTTAAATAGGCCTATTATTATGAAACAGAAAGTATGTCATGTAAATATCTATAGATATGACTTACCAAGAGCTACTTTTGAGTTGATACCAACAGTGAGCATAAGCCTCTCCATCGTATTCCTTTCGGGGCCGGGATTTCCCGTGGAAAGTGTCTCTCTCTCTCTCTCTCTATAAATCCATAAATAGTACAGCACTATCAAACCCATTTACATGTAGGTCTAATGTATTGATACAATAAAGTACCGAGTCACCATCGCTTTCAAAGTTTTTGAAAAGATACAAACGATTGCCTTTATCACTGTGACTGGGAGCATATAAACTGATTTGTCAAGTTCCTCATCTCAACAAATCTTCGTCCGTCTTTCGATTTCATCCATGTCATATCATGATTGAGATTCAAACCAGCTGCGTCGTCTGCTTTGGAATAGGGGTTGCTAGTCGGTCGTTTGCGATACACAGACATTTTATATTTCATAAAAAGGTTTTATTGTTTTCTGTTTCCTAAGATGTTATATTCTCTCATTTGCTTTAATTTTACTTGATCTACCTTTACAGCTGAGCGTTCCCGTGTACTTTTCTCGGAGCACGTTGTTTACAACTTGCAGTCCGCCATCTTGAACTAAGCGCATTTCCGGAATAAGCCAACCGAAAAATTCTAAATTTAGAATTCACATGCAATGTCACGTGATCGCTATCCGTAGCTACGTTAAGATAAAACATATTTTTTAGTTGAGGTAGAGAATTTTTTTCCGATTTTTCTTAAGATAAAGTCTTCAGACGCCTGTGCCCTGGGTCGCTGATTTTTTTCTTCTTTCGTCATTGTAGAGGACACTTTCGTATGAAGAGATGCATTACTGGAATAATCTATTACATGTTTTGCAAATCCGAGAATCTAGTGTACTGCCATGAGTATTTTGCCCAATCTTATAAAACAAAGTTTAAATTAATGTAATAAGTCCGAAATTTTGTCAGCGATCGACATTCATCAGAAACGTTTTTAAAAACTATATTTTGTCTTCCCTAAAATTCTTAACTTTTACGTCAATCATAGAATTTAGGACAAAAATTCAAGTCCAAGAATATCGACTTACAGGCTAGTATATTCGGTTATAAATGCTTAAAATGCAAGTCAAGTCAGAACAAATACTAATGATTTTAATACTTATATTATAATATGATATCAAAAGAATAAAAGCCATTCAGGATATCTTTGGTTTTAGTCGCTGTAAATACAAAAATCTTTATTTTGTTAATTTGATTGTGACCACATACAGAAAAAATAATTCCGTTGTTAAGTTCACACAATTTTTAAAGCATATTTAAACAGAGAAATAAAGTATTTTTGTGATCTGATCAACAGTTTTGCGTTATCTAATTCAAATCGGGATCAGTTTAATTTTTTTTTTGATTTTCTATTTGGAAATTTTAAGGTTCAAACCTATCCAGTCTTCTTAAATTTTAAAATTTCAGTTCTAATTTAAATATATAAATACTGTTTTTTGTTCTAAATGAATTCATGTAATTAAGAACTGAATGAACTATATCGGTAACTAATTTAACTGGAAATTCACACATAAACATATGTTCCGAGCATGTACAACATGTTGCCGTTTTACAAGTATCATAAAACTGAAAGGCAACACTCAGAAAATTATAGTATATAGTATTTACATAGAATTGTTAATAGCAATGAAAAGTAATGC